>NC_057719.1:33725957-33727210 GCF_004010195.1 Chiloscyllium plagiosum
TGAGGGTATGGGTGGGTTCGCGTCGGTGTGGACTTGTTGGGCCGAAGGGCCTGTTTCCACACTGTAATGTAATCTAATCTAATCTAAATTTTCATTAGAAATATGGAGGTTGAAGGGGGACCTGATTGAGGTCTACAGAATCATGACAGGTATAGACAGGGTGGATAGCAAGAAGCTTTTTCACAGAGTGGGGGACTCAATTTATAGGGGTCACAAGTTCAAAGTGAGAGGGGAGGTATGCGTGGAAAGTTCTTTACGGGATAAATGTAGGGGGATTGGTCTGGGTGGCTTGTTCTTCGGAGGGTCAGTGTGAACTTGTTGAGCTGAATGGCCTGTTTCCCACACTGTAGGGAATCTAATCTAATCTATGCAGAGGGTGGTGGGTGCCTGGAACACGTTGCCAGCTGAGGTGGTAGAGGTGGGCATGATAGCATCATTTAAGATATATCTAGACAGGTACATGAATGGGCAGGGAGCAAAGGGGTACAGACTCTTAGAAAATTGGCAATAGGTTTAGATAGAGGATCTGGGTTGGCACAGGCTTGGAGGGCCAAAGGGCTCATTCCTGTGCTGTCATTTTCTTTGTTGTTCATTCTTACTGGAATTTCACGCAGGAAGAATAAAGAGGCAGCTCCTGACTTTGTAAGTACCAAAACCATGGCGTTCTGCCAAGGTCACCAATTAAAATTGCCAACAGGAATGCTGCAGCTGGATATAGATCCAGCTCCTTCCCACATTCCAGAGCAAGCCTGTGCAGCAGTAATACATGACACAAAGAAAGGTCCCTAACTGGCAGGAGAGCACACACAGAAACCATTGTCAAGTAGCAAGGCAGAAATTACCTGGAATGCAGAATATACCTCAAGCTGGTCCAGCACCCAGTGCAGAAAGAGACAGTGATTTTCCAGAGATATCATAGAAAATCACTATGGCACGGACCATTCAGATCATTGTATCTGCAGCAGATCTCCTTTGAACATTGAACAACTGTGTGGGAAATCATGTCTCACAAACTTGATTGAGTTTTTTGAAGAAGTAACAAAGAAGATTGATGAGGGCAGAGCAGTAGATGTGATCTATATGGACTTCAGTAAGGCGTTCGACAAGGTTCCCCATGGGAGACTGATTAGCAAGGTTAGATCTCATGGAATACAGGGAGAACTAGCCATTTGGAAACAGAACTGGCTCAAAGGTAGAAGACAGAGGATGGTGGTGGAGGGGTGTTTTTCAAACTGGAGGCCTGTGACCAGTGG
>NC_057719.1:33727340-33782907 GCF_004010195.1 Chiloscyllium plagiosum
AATCTTAGCAGGACTTATACACTTAATGGTAAGGTCCTAGGGAGTGTTGCTGAACAAAGAGACCTTGAAGTGCAGGTTCATAGCTCCTTGAAAGTGGAGTCGCAGGTAGATAGGATAGTGAAGAAGGCGTTTGGTATATTTTCCTTTATAGGTCAGAGTATTGAGTACAGGAGTTGGGAGGTCATGTTGGAATATTGCGTGCAATTCTGGTCTCCTTCCTATCGCAAAGATGCTGTGAAACTTGAAAGAGTTCAGAAAAGATTTACAAGGATGTTGCCAGGGTTGGAGGATTTGAGCTACAAGGAGAGGCTGAACAGGCTGGGGCTGTTTTCCCTAGAGCATCTGATGCTGATGGGTGACCTTATAGAAGTTTACAAAATTATGGATAGGGTAAATCGGCAAAGTCTTTTCCCTGGGGTCGGGGAGTCCAGAACTAGAGGGCATAGGTTTAAGGTGAGAGGGGAAAGATATAAAAGAGACCTAAGGGGCAACTTTTTCACGCAGAGGGTGTACGTGTATGGAATGAGCTGCCAGAGGAAGTGGTGGAGGCTGGTACAATTGTAACATTTGAGAGGCATTTGAATGGGTATATGAATAGAAAAGGTTTGGAGGGATATGGGTCGGGTGCCGGCAGGTGGGACTCGAGTGGGTTAGGATATCTGATCGGCATGGACGGGTTGGACCAAAGGGTCTGTTTCCATGCTGTACATCTCTATGACTAACTCACCTTCATTCTCCTCATAGTCTTGCACTATCTTCCTTTTCAGGAAGTTTCCTTCTTGAAAACTTCAATTAAAGCTGGCTCCACTATATTCCCATTGCAAAAAATTCAATATTTTAACCACTTGCTGCATCAAAAAATGATTTCTGCATGTTGTACTGCTTGTTTGCCTGTACCTTAAATCGGTCCTCTTTTGTTCTGAATCACTTCACCAATGGGAACAGATTTTCCCCTTTCAACTCCAGATATTTTCCTTCCCAACCTGCTCAGAGATGTTGTTACAACCACTGGAATGGGATGGTACTTGGGCCCAGGTCTCTGGTTCAGAAGTAGGAACATAACTATTACATTACAATAGGCTCCATAGCCCTTTCTGCTCTATCCAAAACCTCCTAATGTTGAACACTTGTATCAAATCTCCTTTCACCCTTTCACCCTCCAAGGAAATCAGCCTGCAATATCTCAATCTTTCAATGGAACTGAGGTTCCTTAATGCTGGAACTGCTCTCATGATTGTTTTCTGCAGTCACTTTAATCTCTCCACAGCTTCTTAAAAGTGAGGCATCCAGAACTGGATTCAATATTCCAAAATAATACTCAATGGAAGTAAACATAACTTCATTGCCTTTACAATCTAGACCCTATTGATATAGCTTTGGGAACTGTGTGCTTTATTAGCTATTCTCTCAAACTCAACCTGCCCTCCACGTTCAATGAATTGTGCAGATATACAGCAAGGTCTCTCTTTAGAACTGTATCTTTTTTTTATCTTTTTATTATCCATGTTGTTCCTACCTAAGTGAATCTTTTCACATTTCTCAGAGTTAGGTTTAATTTGCCACCTGGGTGAAAGTGAGTACTGCAGATGCTGGAGATCAGAGTCAAGATTAGAGTGGTGCTGGAAAAGCACAGCAGGTCAGGCAGCATCCAAGGAGCAGGAACTTCCTGATGAAGGGCGTTTGCCCAAAAAGTTAATTTTTCTGCTCCTCAGATGCTGCCTAACCTGCTGTGCTTTTCCAGCGTCACTCTAATCTTAATTTGCCACCTATCTGTCCATTCTGTCAGCGTGCCTATGTCCTTTTGAAATATGACCCTATTCTCCTTAATGAACACAATGCTTCCAAGTTTCATATAATCTAGGAACTTTGAACTGATGCCCTGTATTTCAAGATCTCAATCTTAAAATATATTATCAGGAAGAGCAACATTCACCCCTGTGCATTTTGGGAAAGCAAATCTTAGCAGGACTTATACACTTAATGGTAAGGTCCTAGGGAGTGTTGCTGAACAAAGAGACCTTGAAGTGCAGATTCATAGCTCCTTGAAAGTGGAGTCGCAGGTAGATAGGATAGTGAAGAAGGCGTTTGGTATATTTTCCTTTATAGGTCAGAGTATTGAGTACAGGAGTTGGGAGGTCATGTTGGAATATTGCGTGCAATTCTGGTCTCCTTCCTATCGCAAAGATGTTGTGAAACTTGAAAGGGTTCCAACATTCACCCCTGTGCTCCAATGGTGTACAGATGCCACTTGATCCATTGACCTGCATCTAGTTTAGTACTTTACTCCCGAACAATATGAAAACCAAGAAGGATATCATGGAGAGAGATGACATAGTCTAAACAGTTCAGCACCATGTAGATTTATATAGATTCATCAGAGTGTTGTTAAGGGAATGGCCCCACAAACATTTGCTCAAATGTAAGGTGTGAAGTTTAGAATAATGCCCTCATAAAACATTCACACTTGGAGAGATAATCCCTCAGTCTGGAAGACCAAATTATTTTTTAAACTTGAAGCCAAAAATGGCTACTCATTAATGCACTTGAAGAAGACATCCCAGGACTAAGGACATACTTCTTTCAGTAGATACTATTTCCAAAGGTTGCCGTTTATGCTCACCTTAAGCCAGGATGTTTTACCATAAGAAATGGACAGCACCATGTGAAAATCACGTGTTACATCAATATAGTAGACAGCCTTGTTATTGCTGGCACAAGCAAAAACCATTGTTGAAATTTGCACATTTTGATGTATGAAGTGTGGAGTCAACCAGGCCACCACTTGCTCCTAGATGTCATAAAATTGCAGATCATGTGGTTTAACTGAAAAACCCTTCACCCCAGTATGCTGTCAAACACGGTGGCTCAGTGGTTAGCACTGCTGCCTCATAATGCCAGTGGAGAAAGTGAGGACTGAAGATGCTGGAGAAACTGGAGTTTCTCCAGTTTCCTCATTTCCCCTCCCCCCACCTTGTCTCAGTCAAATCCCTCGAACTCAGCATCGCCTTCCTAACCTGCAATCTTCTTCCTGACCTCTCCGCCCCCACCCCACTCCGGTCTATCACCCTCACCTTGACCTCCTTCCACCTATCGCATTTCCAACGCCCCTCCCCCAAGTCTCTCCTCCCTACCTTTTATCTTAGCCTGCTGGACACACTTTCCTCATTCCTGAAGAAGGGCTTATGCCCGAAACGTCGATTCTCCTGTTCCTTGGATGCTGCCTGACCTGCTGTGCTTTTCCAGCAACACATTTTCAGCTCACAATGCCAGTGACCAGGGTTCAATTCCAACCTTGGCCAACTGCCTGTGTGGTGTTTGCATGTTCTCCCTGTGTCTGCATGGGTTTCCTCTGGCTGCTCTGGTTTCCTCCCACAACCCAAAGATGTGCATATTAGGTGAATTGGCTGCTTTGCCCATAGCATTAGTCAGGGGTAAATGTAGAAAAATAGGACGGGGAAATAGGTCTGGGTGGGTTACCCTTCAGAGGGTCAGTATGGACTTATTGGGCCTGTTTCCACACTGTAGGGATTCTATGATTTAAACAAAACATGGTTGACATGTAGCTATGCTGCACCTTAGAGTGACATTACTTATTGTGACTGTTCTCTCACCCACAGAATCTCTAGTTGGCAGACACATATTGGACAACCTTCCCTTACTAGTTACTGATACATGATCATTACTGGAAAAACATGGGATTATGAAAAATGTCAATAACTAATAGGTGGGTAATGAAATATCCAACCTGAATGTCAGTCAAAAATTAGAGAATAACACCCAATTGATGGCACATGCAATCAATCGGAAATTGTCAGCCTATGCCCAGAACCTAGATTGTAAAGCATACAAACTCCAATTGGCAATGAGCTGAAACAGATGTCAAATCAGAGCAATGCCACAACTATAGTCACCGAGTATTCAGATTTCAAACAGAATGCAACCCAAAACAGCACATTTATCCATAGCCAGCATTCCGAAAACACACACCAGCATCTGGGCAAGAGTACTGTAGCTAAGTCTTGATGGATAATCAAATTACTGATGCATATTGGAGTCTTGTAAGTCTAATGCTTTGTATCAGAGCATTTTTAAACACAATGTTATTTCCTTTTGCAGTCATGTAAATTGTTTGATTCTTTATAAGTACATTTTTAGTTTAGAAAAAAAAAGGATGTTGTGATATGATGTAGCTTTTAAGCGAGTATATTTTAAACTGCTTTCAGTCATGATACCTGAGACAGGATGTGATGTTGTAGTGAAAAACCAACAAATAGGTTGCATGAATCGGTAAAAATGCAGCAAGTGGAATATCATGTCAGAAAAAAATGTGAAAATGTGCATTTTGGTTGGAAGAACAAAATAAATCACATTGTCAAAATGGTGAGAGTTTTCTGAGCTCTGAGGGAACAGGAGGATTTGGCCATCCTCGCGTGTGAATTGTAAAAGCTTAATATAGAAGTCCAGCAAGTAATTTGTAAAACTAACCACAAACTAAACTGATAACTGATGTTATTACTTAATCACAAGAGGAATTGAATAGAAAACTAGGAAGATTGTACTTCAGGTGTACAGGGTGCAGATGAGAAGTTACCTGGAATAGGGTATTGTTGATCTAATTTAGGAATGTCTTAATTGCATTGAAAACAGTTCAGAGAAGGTTGACTCAATTTTTACCTGGAGTTGAATAAGACAGGAAAGGTTCTTTATGAGGAACATCAGTTTTTATTCTGGATAAAAGCAAATTACTGCTGATGCTGGAATCTGAAACCAAAAGAGAAAATGCTGGAAAATCTCAGCAGGTCTGGCAGCATCTATAAGGAGAGAAAAGAGCTAACATTTTGAGTCTAACTGACCCTTTGTCAAAGCTAAAAAAAAGGGAGAAATAGGGAGATATTTATACTCAGCTGAGAGAAGGTGAGTCATGACTCCAGAAGCAAAGGTAGCAATAAAGAGGTGACAATGACAGTGCATAGAGAGATTATAGGGAGATTAGGAGCTGGGAATGACCAAGGCTGAAGCCAACGCTATGTGACAAAATATGTGGGGGATGTGGGGGGGGAATGGGTGAAGCAGAGGCAAATGGAAAACAGGGGAGAAGGGTAGGAAAGGGGGAAGAGGAGAGGAAAAAGGTGATGAGAGAGAGTGGGGAGCCAGAGAAAGAGAGACAACCAAGAAGTAAGAGGCACAGTACAGTGAAAAAAAAAGGATAAATAAATTAAAATAAAATTACGGAGCAGAATGAAAACAGAGGGGTCGAGATGGGGTAATCATTTGAAGTTGTTGAATTCAATGTTGAGACGGTAGGCTCAACACAGACTGGACGAACAGCATCTCATCTTCTGACTAGGCACGTTACAGTCTGCCGGTCTCAACATTGAATTCAACAACTTCAGATGATCATCCCATCTCGACCCCTCTGTTTTCATTCTGGTCCGTAATTTTATTTAATTTATTTGATTTATCTTTTTTTATATTTTTTTCACTGTTCTGTACCTCTTACTTCTCGGTTGTCTCTCTTTCTCTCGCTCCCCACTCTCTCTCATCATCTTTTTCCTCTCATCTTCCCCCTTTACTACTCTTCTCCCCTGTTTTCCATTTTGCCTCTGCTTCACCCATTCTCCCCCCACATCCCCCACATATTTTGTCATATAGTACCGGCTCCAGCCTTGGTCATTCGCAGCTCCTAATCTCCCTATAATCTCTCTATGCACTGTTATTATCCCCCTCTTTATTGCTACCTTTGCTTCTGCAGCCATGACTCACCTTATCTCAGGAGAAAGTGAGGACTGCACATGCTGGAGACCAGAGTTGAAAAATGTGGTGCTGGAAAAACACAGCAGGACAGGCAGCATCCGAGGAGCAGGAGAATCGATGTTTTGGGCATAAACCCTTCTTCCTGAAGAAGGGTCTATGCCCGAAACGTCAATTCTCCTGCTCCTCCGATGCTGCCTGTCCTGCTGTGTTTTTCCAGCACCACATTTTTCAACTCACTTTCTCTCAGCCCAGTATAAATACCTCCTTTGTTTTAGCTTTGACAAAGGGTCAGTTAGACTCAAAACGTCAGCTCTTTTCTCTCCTTACAGATGCTGCCAGAACTGCTGAGATTTTCCAGCATTTTCTCTTTTGGTATCAGCTTTTATCCACTGAGTTTAGAACAATAAGAGGTGACCAGCAAGAGTGCAACCAGCAAGAATGTGCAATCACTGGGAGTGATTTGGGAATTTTGGCAAGTGGGGGAGGAAGGCATTGCTGTGTACTTTTTCCAGCTTTCTTTGAAAGGAGCTCCTTTGTGGTGAAGGCATTACTGGCTTGATCTAAGAGCAGGCCGAGGTGAATACTGAGCTTTGTTAATGAGGACAAGCAGCAACAAGGTAAGGGCTATATTAAGACCTTTCTTTCCCCTGAGTGTGCTGGTTGTTAAAGGGGCCAAGATGACAGTCAGTGGTGTGGTATTCCCCTCCTATCAGATGTGGGAGATCAGGGAGCAGTCGAGTGTCCCTGGTGACTATCTCTACAGGAAGTCTGTCTGGCTGGGGATACATGGATCGGTTGGAGTGGCAATTGGAAGCTCTGAGGAACATACATGAGGCAGACAGTGTGATAGACAGTAGCTTCAGGGAGCTGGTCACACTGTAAGTTCAGTTAGGTAGATGGGTGAACCTCCAGGAGAGATAATCAGGTACTGTACCAGTTTCCTGTGGCTATGCCCCTCTGATACCATTTTGTGTTGGGAAGGGTAGCCTCTCAGGGGAAGATAGCAGCAACAGCCAGGTCTTTGGCACCATGACTGGCAAACCAGGACATGGCAAAGTCCTCGTTAGCATTTGTGATAGGGGACTCTGTCTGCTCAGGGCACAGACAGTCATTACTGCAACTGCCATTGACACTCCAGGATATCATGTTGCCTCCCTGATGTCAGGGAGTCTCGGAGTGTCTCTCAATGGTTGCAGAAAATTCTCAAAGAGGATCAGAATAGCCAGAAGTCGATGTACAAGTCAGTACCAGCAACATAGTTAGAAAAAATAATGACGTCCTGCAGAGTGAATATAGGGAGTTAGGCAGGAGGTTAAAAAGCAGAATCTCAAGGTTAGAAATCTCTGAATTACTGCCAGTTTCACATGCTGGTGAGAGTAGAAATAGGACAATGGGGCAAATGAATGTGTGGCTGAGGAGCTGGTGCAGGTGGCAGGGATTCAGGTTTTGGGCAGAAGTGGCCTGTACAAGAGGGTCAGGTTGCACCTGAACTGGAGGGGGATGACTATCCTGGCGGAGAGACTTGCTCGAGTTATTCAGCAGGGTTTAAACTCGTCTGGCAGGAGAGTGGGATGCTACTGGAGTGAGACAAGAGGGAAGATACAGAAGTTAAATATATGCATATGAAATTAATTTTCTATGCAGATCGCTATATATTTAAATAAGGAACTCACATTATTGTTTTATTAATCCTTGTCTTTGATGGTTATGTTAATGTTGGTTACCACCAGTAGAACACCCTCTGCGACACCATGCTCACATCAATTTCTTCTATGGCTATATACATTTGAAAGGGGTACTCCCTATCTCTGCCTGAACTGCTGTGCTCTTCCAGCACCACTAATCCAGACTCCCTATCTCCAACACTGTCTTGTGAAGGTTCCCTTGCAATTTGTATGCTTCTCTCCCCACTACTGCCTGCAACATTGGCATCCCATCAACTTTCCTGGGCACCTTGTGGTGTTTGTACTCCCACAAGGACCAGAGTTAAGGGAGATGATACTATGAATTACAGCACTGAAAATGGCAGCTCCTATAGATGATTTGAGCCAATATTTAGTCAATGCTTTGCAAACCCATTAAAGTCACTTTTACCTGAACCCAGAAGCAGTGAGATTGAGCAAGTGTTCTGGGCACACAATCCCCCAAAGAAGAGGAGCAGCATATGTCCTGTACCCACCCTAGCTGTTGTGCATTTTACAGACTGTGTGCCAAAGGAGACTGTTTGAATAACAGGAGGTCTGCCTTTCTAGGCCTGACAGCTTATGGACAGCTGGAGCCATCTGTTGTTTGGTCTTTTGAGATACCTTATCCCCAGGGTAATCTGAGGTAGACTGGACTCTTTGCAGCAACAAAAATGATGATTTTAGGCCTGTTCATGAGTTTGCATGATATACAATGCCAAGTGATAAGATCAGTGTAGTCATAATCAAGCAGCATCATTTAGGTGCACCCTACTAGCAGATTCGATATCAGCTTGCAGAGTGAACAAATAGCATAGACCAGTTTTTTACATGCTTGCTACTGGGGCCATGTTATAGACTGTGGAATTATTGAAATCTGAACATTCATATTGTCCTTAAAGGTAGACTTGTGGTAGACAGTAATAGAGAGCCACCTGACTGATTCCTCAACTAGGATATCAAGTAAAGGGAACTCATTTGAGGTGGCATGGTGGCTCAGAGGTTAGCACTGCTGCCCGACAGTGTCGGGGACCTGGGTTTGATTCCAGCCTCGGATGACTGTCTGTGTGGAGTTTGCACGTTTTCCCGGTGTCTGTGTGGGTTTCCTCCAGGTTCTCCGGTTTCCTCCCACAGTCCAATGATGTGCAGGTTAGGTGAATTGGCCATGCAAAATTGCCCATCGTGTTCAGGGGCAATATGTGCATTCGTCAAGGGGAATGGGTCTGGGTGGGTTACTGTTCAGAGGGTCGGTGTGGACTTGTTGGGCTGAAGGGCCTGTTTCCACACTGTAGGGATTCGGATTCTAATTCTAAAAAAAATTTGACTTCCATTTCAAAGGTGGAGCCCATTAAGATACCAAAGGAAAATCTTACACAAATCTTGGCATAATGAGCTATTACTTCCTTCAAATACCCAGATGGAAACTATGACCTTTTAAAGAAAATCGTTCTACCTCTTTGCCTTCATTACTGAAGTGGATGGAAGTAACGTTTTTGTTGCCGTGTACTTGTTTGTCTGCAATGAGAAGTTTCAAAGACCGATGCACTTGTTTCAATAAAACTAAGTACACAGGTAGGGTTTGGCCCTGGGAAGAACTATTTAGATCTTGACGTGGGTACAAATCTAGATTTGAAAAAAATCGTTACCATCGGATGAACTAACCAATTTAAAAGAACATAGTGGGTTGATTGATTTAGAATATTGTGGAAATGTCTCCACTGCTATGGTGGATTTTTTCATGGCACTCGAAATATGATCAAAGTTTTCAGTTTGGATTGCTGGATGTGGATTGACCTAAAATCTTTTCAGTGAGGTGGAAGCTCTTAATGCAATTTTTTTTTCATGTAAGAGTGGCCTGCTGTCAGTATCGCAGTGAAGCACATTGGAAAGAGCTGCCTTTAGTCAACAATGCAGTGAGGCAAACCAGGAAGAATGGCCTACAGTCAATTTTTATTGAAACAATCAAGACCGACATCAATCTAATTTCATTGCCTGATGTTGGAAGGGGAGGAATTGAAGCCAGGAGGACTATCTTTTAATTAGTTGATGCTTATTCTATTATCAAGTTTTTACATTGTATGTACATTGGTGGTAAAGGTAATGGGATATATAAAAAGCAACATAAATAAGTGAACAATTCGAGTAAATAATTAACAAAAACTCATTAAGGACGACAGCACATGTGGTGCATCAAAGCTGTATCATATGGGATGGATACCTTTGTGATCCAGTGCTTACATATCCACGGTGAGGCTTTGAAGTTTGAGTTGGTTCAGCCCAGAGGTTGAGCTGGAGGCTGAACTAGACACTGCGATCGTGGAAGGGTGAACTTACCTGGATATTTGTACCAGGAGGCAGTCACAACTTATAGGATAGGGTGTACTGAGGCAGCATGGCGACAGAGCCAGTCAGTTGGCCTGTGAAGCCTGGAGCAGTGTTCTCGTTTCCTTGTGGAGTGGGCCCTGGTGTGGTGTGGGCTGGGAAGCCCGGAGTGGGACAAGATCTATGGCATGGCATGGGTGAGCGAGACATTCTCCATGGCTTGGCGTGGATTGAGAAGCCTGGAGTGGGGCACTCTCAGCAACATGTCATTGGCTGGGAAACCCAGAGTGGGTCACTCCCTGTGGCATGGTGTGGGCTGGGAAACCCAGAGTGGGTCACCTGTTGGCATGGCATGGGCTGGAAAGCCCAGAGTCAGTCACTTGTGGTGGCATGGTATGGGCAAGAGGGTCACTCTTGGTGATATGGTATGGGCTGGGAGGCCGAAAGTGGATTACTCCCTGCGGCATGGTGTGGGATGGGAAGCCCAGAGTAGATTACTCCCTGCTGCGTGGTGTGGGCTTGGAGGCCCAGAGTGGATTACTCCCTGCGGCAAGGTGTGGGCTGGGAAGCCCAGAATGGATCACTCCCTGCGGCATGGTGTGGGCTGGGAAGTCCAGAGTGGATCACTCCCTGCTGCGTGGTGTGGGCTTGGAGGCCCAGAGTGGATTACTCCCTGCGGTATGGTGTGGGCTGGGAGGCCCAGAGTGGATCACTCCCTGTGGCATGGTGTGGGCTGGGAGGCCCAGAGTGGATCACTCCCTGCTGCATGGGGTGGGCTGGGAAGCCCAGAGTGGATCACTCCCTGCAGAATGGTGTGGGCTGGGAGGCCCAGAGTGCATCACTCCCTGCAGCGTGGTGTGGGCTGGGAAGTCCAGATGGATCACCCCCTGAGGGAGGCCCAGAGTGGATTACTCCCTGCAGCGTGGTGTGGGCTGGGAGGCCCAGAGTGGATTATTCCCTGAGGGAGGCCCAGAGTGGATTACTCCCTACGGCATGGTGTGGGCTGGGAGGCCCAGAATGGATCACTCCCGACAGCGTGGTGTGGGCTGGGAGGCCCAGAGTGGATTATTCCCTGTGGGAGGCCCAGAGTGGATTACTCCCTGCGGCATGGTGTGGGCTTGGAGGCCAAGGGTGGATCACTCCCTGCGGCATGGTGTGGGCTGGATGGCCCAGAGTGGATTACTCCCCGTGATATGGTGTGGGCTGGGAAGCCCAGAGTGGATTACTCCCCGTGACATGGTGTGGGCTGGGAAGCCCAGAGTGGATTACGCCCCGTGACATGGTGTGGGCTGGGAGGCCAAGAGTGGATCACTCCCTGCGGCATGGTGTGGGCTGGGTGGCCCAGAGTGGATTACTCCCTTAGGCATAGTGTGGGCTGGGAGGCCCAGAGTGGTGTGGGCTGGGAGGCCAGAGTGGACCACTGCCTGCGGCATGGCGTGGGCTGGGAGGCCAAGAGTGGATCACTCCCTGCGGCATGGTGTGGGCTGGGTGGCCCAGAGTGGATTACTCCCTAAGGCATAGTGTGGGCTGGGAGGCCCAGAGTGGATTACTCCCAGTGGCATGGTGTGCGCTAGGAAACCTAGAGTGAATCACTCCCTGCTGCATTGTGTGGTCTAGGAAGCCCAGAGTGGATCACTCCTGCAGCATGGTGTGGGCTGTGAGGCCCAGAGTGGATCACTCTCTGCGGCATGGCGTGGGCTGGGAGACCCAGAGTGGATCACTCCCTGCAGCGTGGTGTGGGCTGGGAGGTCCAGATGGATCACTCCCTGAGGGAGGCCCAGAGTGGATTACTCGCTGCAGCGTGGTGTGGGCTGGGAAGCCCAGAGTGGATTACTCTCTGCGGCATGTTGTGGGCTGGGAGGCCCAGAGTGGATCACTCCCTGCGGCATGGTGTGGGCTGGGAGGCCCAGAGTGGATTACTCCCTGCGGCATGGTGTGGGCTGGGAGGCCCAGTGTGGATTACTCCCTGCATCCTGGTGTGAGCTGGGAGGCCCAGAGTGGATCACTCCCTGCAGCATGGTGTGGGCTGGGAGGCTAGAGTGGATTACTCCCTGTGGCATCGTGTGGGCTAGGAGGCCCAGAGTGGATTACTCCCTGCGGCATGGTGTGGGCTGGGAGGCCCAGAGTGGATCATTCCCTGCAGCGTGGTGTGGGCTGGGAGGCCCAGATGGATCACTCCCTGAGGGAGGCCCAGAGTGGATTACTCCCTGCAGCGTGGTGTGGGCTGGGAAGCCCAGAGTGGATTACTCCCTGCGGCATGTTGTGGGCTGTGAGGCCCAGAGTGGATTACTCCCTGCGGCGTGGTGTGAGCTGGGAGGCTAGAGTGGATCACTCCCTGCTGCATGGTGTGGGCTGGGAGGTCCAGAATGGATTACTCCCTGCGGCGTGGTGTGGGCTGGGAGGCTAGAGTGGATCACTCCCTGCTGCATGGTGTGGGCTGGGAGGCCCAGAGTGGATTACTCCCTGCATCATGGTGTGAGCTGGGAGGCCCAGAGTGGATCACTCCCTGCAGCGTGGTGTGGGCTGGGAGGATGGAGTGGATTACTCCCTGTGGCATGGCGCGGGCTGGGAGGCCCAGAGTGGATTACTCCCTGCAGCATGGCGTGGGCTGGGAGGCCCAGAGTGGATTATTCCCTGTGGCATGGTGTGGGCTGTGAGGCCCAGAGTGGATTATTCCGTCAGGGAGGCCCAGAGTGAATTGCTCCCTGCATCATGTTGTGGGCTGGGAGGTCCAGAGTGGATTATTCCCTGTGGGAGGCCCAGAGTGGATTACTTCCCGTGACATGGTGTGGGCTGGGAAGCCCAGAGTAGATTACTCCCCGTGACATGGTGTGGGATGGGAAGCCCAGAGTGGATTACTCCCTGCGGCATGGTGATGGCTGGGAGGCCCAGAGTGGATCACTCCCTGCGGCATGGTGTAGGCTGGGACGCCCAGTGTGGATTACTCTCTGTGGCATGGTGTGGGCTGGGAGGCCCAGAATGGATCACTCTCTGCAGCGTGGTGTGGGCTGGGAGGCGCAGAGTGGATCACTCCCTGCAGCGTGGTGTGGGCTTGGAGGCCCAGAGTGGATCACACCCTGCAGTGTGGTGTGGGCTGGGAGGCCAAGAGTGGATTATTCCCTGAGGGAGGCCCAGAGTGGATCACTCCCTGAAGTGTGGTGTGGGCTGGGAGGCCCAGAGTGGATTACTCTCTGCGGCATGCTGTGTGCTGGGAGGCCCAGAGTGGATTACTCCCTGCGGCATGGTGTGGGCTGGGAGGCCCAGAGTGGATTACTCCCTGTGGCGTGGTGTGGGCTGGGAGGCCCAGATGGATCACTCCCTGAAGGAGGCCCAGAGTGGATTACTCCCTGCAGCGTGGTGTGGGCTGGGAAGCCCAGAGTGGATCACTCCCTGCAGCGTGGTGTGGGCTGGGAGGCCCAGAGTGGATTATTCCCTGTGGGAGGTCCAGAGTGGATTACTCCCTGCGGCATGGTGTGAGCTGGGAAGCCCAGAGTGGATTACTCCCTGCGGCATGGTGTGGGCTGGGAATCCCAGAACAGGATTCTGGTGATGGCATGGTGTTGTAGCGGGGATGGCGAAGTTGGACTCTTTTTAAGTTTTCTTTTGTTTATTTTACTCTAAGTTAACGTGAATGGCGTCTATGTACGTGTGATTGTACACACTTTTCACGGCATTTTACATTGAATACACACGACAATAAAGGATATTCTAAACTTTCATCTAAATGAGGAATTAATTGAAGGTTTATAAGACAATTTTTTAGACCAACATGTTCTGGTACTGACCAGAGAGCAGTCTGTTCTAGACATGCTATTGACAAACAAGACAGGATTATAAAATCATAAAAACACTCCTGGGTTACAACAACCATAAAATCATTGAATGTTACGAACAGTTTAAGGGAAAGAAGTATGGATTCAACACTAATATTTTAAATTTAAAGAAGGGCAACTAGAAAAAATATAACTGGTAGATCAGTTTAACAGATTGGTCAATAGGGATGCGGCAGCAAACAGTTAAATGGATTTTCCAGAAAATGCAGAATACGTGCATTCCAAAGAAAGAAGAGAAATTCTAAGGGATGATCCTGCAAACTGTGGTGAACTAAAAAAAAATTCAAAAATCATATCAAACTCAAAGAAAAGGTTTATGTGCAAATATAGCTGGCAGGTCAGAAAATTGGGCAGACTATGAAAAAAAAACAAAGAAAAGAATTCCTAAAAGATGAATAAGGAGAGAAAAATGAGAAGGTTAGCCATAAATATAAAAACAGAAAGGAAACATACGCAAATACTTTAAAAAGAACAAAAAGAGAACAATGTGTTGGTCTTATAGAAAGTGAGTCTGGGGAATTAATAAAGGAGGATAAAGATATGGCAGACAACTTGAAGAGATATTTTGTGTTGATCCTCACTGAAGAGAATACAAATAACATCCCAGAGATAGCTATAAATAAGGATTTCAAAGGGATAGAGGAATCCAGGAAAATTACAATTACTAGGGAATTAGTATGGAATAAATAGTTAGAACTGCAAGTTGACAAGTGCCCAGGTCTTAATGGATTTTATCTTCGGTTCTTAAAACAAGTAACTAGTGAAATAGTTGATGCATCAGTTGTAATTTTTCAAAACTCATTCAGGGTAATTTTCTTTATATTGAAAAAAAGCTATTGCTATTTATTCAAAAGGGGAGAGAGGCAGAAAGCAGGAAACTGCAGGGCTGTTAACATTTGTCATAAGGAACATGCGATAAACTCTTATTAAAGATGTTATAACAGGAAACTTGGATAAGTTCAAAGTAATCAGGCAGTCAACATAGTTTTGTCAAAAGGAAATCATATTTAACTAATTTATTTGAGTGTTTTGAATAAGTAACTTGTGCTGTAAATAAAGGAGAATCGGTGGATTCATTGTGCATTCATTTCACACTAAAAGGTTATTGTAGAAAATGAAAACAAATGATGCAAAGGTAACATATACACATAGGGAGAAGATTGGCTCACTAACAGGAAGTAAATAGTAGGAATTAGTCACTGTTTTTCAGGCTGGCAGGATGTCAGAAGTGTGCCACGGTGCTTGGCACTGAGGCCTCAAATTTTTACAATTAATGTAAATAATTTGAATGAAGGATTGAAAGTGTGGTAGCTAAATCTGCTGGTGACTCTAAAGTAGACAGGGAGGTGAGCTGTGAGGTTGAAATAATGAGCTGCCAAGACATATAGGAATTGGTTTAGCTCAGTTGCTGGATTGTTGGTTTTGCAGAACAGTGTGATACCGACAGCATGGGTTCAATTCCCATCACTGGTTTGAGGTTACCTTACCTGAGGTCTGGTCGCCCTCGGATTAACTCACCACCAGTTGCTTCTCTCTAATGAGAGAACAACCCCCATGGTCTGAAAAGCCTATGTGAAACAACTCAAAGGATTATGTGAGTGGTTAAAGACCTAGCAAATTGATAGTGTAAAATTGTCCATTTTGGCTAAAGGAATAAAAAAAATATATAATTTAAATGGTGAGAGATTGCAGAGCTCTGAGATGTAGAGAATTCTGGGTGTCTTAGGGCAGGAATCACACGATGTTCGTCTGCAGGTTGATAAGTAATCAGGAAAGCTAACAAAACATTATGTATAATTATAAGGGGAATTGAATACCAGAGTAGGGTGGTTATGCTTCAGTTATACAAGGTATTGCTGAGGCTGCATCTGGAATACAGTTGGTTCTGTTATAAAGCAAGTTTCTTCAAATTGAATTGGTTTTAATGAGTTCAAAAATTTAGACTATTATTTGTCGAATGAGAACTTTCCTTACCAGTATTGGCTATAATACGATTCCAGTCCCACTAGTTTAAATGGTGAGGTTATTATGAAATTTTCTTATAATGCAAGATTGAATGAGAATGGAACTATCACATTACATCAGAACTGACTGTATTGTGTACAGCGCTGTTCACTATACCTATAGGATGATGTTGATGTGTTGGAAGCAGTTCAGAGATGGTTTAATGGACTAATATCTATGATGAACAGATTTCTATATATGGAAAGGTTAAGATATATCCTGTGGGGTTTATAAGTATCAGAGGTGAAGTACTTGAAATATCTAAGATCCTGAGGGGACTTGACTGGATGTATGTAGATGTGGAAAAGACATTTCCTCTTGTGGGAAAATCTAGAACTAGGGGTCAATTTTTAAAAAAATGTCACCCATTTAAGACAAAGATGAGGAATTTTTTTTTCCCTCAGAAGATTGTGAGTTTTTGGAATTCCTTCCTCAAAGGGGAATGGATGCAGAATCTTTAAATATTTTAAAGGCAGAGGTAGATAGATTAACAAAGGAATGAAAGATGATCAGGGCTTTGCAGGAATGTAGAGTTGATGTTAAATTCAGATCAATCATGACCTCACTGATTGCGCAATGATACTATCACTTTAAGAAGTGTACTTGGTCCTGGTTTCTTTCATGATGGGGCAGAGATGATGAGTAGTCTGCTCCAAAACCAATCAAGTAAACAAATTGCGAGGTCTTGTGTTTTTTTAAAGTTGGAACAATAGAAGCTGTCTTCTTAATATATTTTAAAAGGGTTTGGTTTGGTCCATAACATAATTCTGGATTAGTGGTGCTGGAAAAGCACAGCAGTTTAGGCAGCATCCAAGGAGCAGTAAAATCGACATTTCGGGCAAAAACCCTTCATCAGGAATACTGGCAAAGAGCCTGAAGGGGGGAGAGATAAATGACAGGACCGGCTTGAAGGGCCAACTGGCCTGTTTTTGTTCTTGTTAACATGTTCAGCTTTGTCATTATAGAGAATCTATCAGGGAAGGAAAAGCTATATAATTGTAATAACGTCGACTTAACACAATTTGGAGGAGGAATACCTCTACTAAGAGCCTGTTTCACATGTTTAAATATTGTTTACATTGATGATGCTGGAATGGTATAGGCCACAACTGGTTTACTGCATGCCATTTTGGTCACCACATTAAAGGAAGGATGTAGTTGCGCTGGAGAGGGTGTAGATGAGATTTCCCAGGATACTTCCTTCCATAGTGGGTCTGAGCTGTGAGGAAAGATTGGATACACTGATTTTGTTTCTTTCTGACAGCAAAAGTTGAAAGCCCTTTATGCACCTAATAATGGTGCATAAGATTAAAATGATCTTAGATAAGGTGGATAGGAAGGCAATTTTTCCATTTATAGAGAGGTCAAAAAGCAGAGGACAAAGATTTATGGTAACAAGCAGAAGACGCAGAGATCAGTCGAGGAGAAATTTTTAATACAGTGAATGGTGCGAGTTTAACTCTTGCCTGAAAGGGTGCTTGTGTCAAAAAAAAATGTAACATTTAAGCAGCACTTAAATATTAACTTGCGCTGCTGGAGCTTTCAGGATTCTGGAAAGTGGGATTGGTATAATCAGACATTTGTTGATGACATGGACATAATGGGTCAAATGGTCTCCTACTGTGCTGTGCTTAAGTGGCTACTGACTACAGCAACAAATCCACGAATTATTTGAACTCAATTAATAATTTGATTGTGTTAGGACTATTTCCTAATTAAATATTTGAAAGAGGAGACTGTACAAATGCCTGTTTGCTTAGAAAGAGGATTTATCATCTCAGTGTTGACATTAATATTTTGAACACAAAAAATATGATTTTTACAGAGCTGAAAGATTGGGATAAAATCTACCAAAATCAAAAAGGATAGAAAATAACGATGAAGAATTATTTTGCTCAAAATTATATTTCCAATACAGTAGCCAAACTTAGGGAAAACATCATAATCTCTATAATAGTTATCCCAACAAGATAAAGAATAAAAGTCCCTCAACATGTATTTACATTTAGCTGTGAATTTAATCAGTTATTTTCATGAAAATGTGAGTCTTTCTTAACTTCCATTAAATATTAAAAATGTTTCTATATGGAACACAAAATAACGATGACTGATATATTGAAATAATTAAGTGGGGTAATGTGAGGCTGTGTTAAACTATACAGTTAATGTCACGGCTGAGTTCTTCTGATTCTTGGAAGGCATCAGTGGGATATTTGAAAACAGCAGCGGTAACTGCACTAAATGCAATCCTGCCTTACCCTTATTAAATTGGGTATGAAATTTGAAAAAAAATGGGATCTACAATTTCTTCAGCGGTTGGAATGTTTTATCTATTTTTTAGAATTATTTTATGCAGATGTCTTTTTTTCACTATCTCTCTCTCTCTTTCTCAGAATGTGCACTAGGCTTGGTTCCCTGACTGTTTTAATTTATAAATCTACTTCTTTACACAAACACCCAATTAGTTTTAAAATGTCTGTTTCTATAACTCCTGTGGCTGTTTTGAGAGCATTAATGACATATTAATGATAAAGAAGTTCATATTGAAGTTAAACATTAAGTATTTTACTCTTGGTAAATTTCCTTTACTATCTCTAATTGATTGCAAGTTTCTGTTTACTTACAACAATGTGTTTGTGGTCATAAACAGGTAACCCTGATTTGATACATAGCCTCATGATGTAGAACAAAAGAGCATTTGACTTGCCATTGACAAGATTTTGTTTTGTAAAGATGTTGATTGATTGACTGATTGATTGTCACATGTACCGAAGTACAGTGAAAAGCTTTGTTTACAAGCAGGACAGGCAGATCATAGTAAGCAAGGGTGTGCAGATCAAAAAGACTTAGACAGAGGCATATTGTTATGTTGCACAGGGCGTACGCGAGGCAAGATCAGCATCAGCAAGATCCGCAATATTTGAGGCTATAGAGCCCATTCATCAATCTAATAATGACTGGGAAGAAATTGATCCTGAATCTGCTGGTGCATGCGTTCAGGCTTCTGTATCCTCTGCCCGATGGAAGAGATTGTAAGAGAGCATTACTGAGGTGTAATGGGTCTATGATGATGTTGACAGCCTTTCCACAGCAGTGAGCCATGTAAATGGGATCCATGGATGGAAGGTTAGCTTCTGTGCTGGTCTGGGCTGTGCACACCACCTTCTGTAGCTTGTTATGGTCCTCGGCAGAGCAGTTGCCATATCAGGCCGTTATGCACCCGGACATGCTTTCAATACTGCATCTGTAGAAGTTGGTGAGGCTCCTTATTGACATGGAAATGTGTTGCTGGAGAAGCGCAGCAGGTCAGGCAGCATCTAGGGAACAGGAGAATCGACGTTTCGGGCATTAGCCCTTCTTCAGGAATGCCCGAAATGCTAATGCCCGAAACGTCGATTCTCCTGTTCCCTAGATGCTGCCTGACCTGCTGCGCTTCTCCAGCAACACATTTCCATCTCTGATCTCCAGCATCTGCAGACCTCATTTTCTCCTTATTGGCATGCCAAATTTCCTGAGCTGCCTGAGGAAGAAGAGGTAGGGTTGTGCTTTCTTGACCATCACATCTACGTAGCATGTCCAGACTGATTTATGGTTATCGTCACTCTGAGGACCTTGATGTTCTCCAACCTTTAAACCTCAGTTCCATCAATGTAGATGGGGACACATTCTTCTTCTTTCTTTCTGAAGTTAATGACCAGTTCTTTAGTTTTGCTGACATTGAGAGAGAGGTTGTTCTCATTGCACCACATCACCAAACCCTCTATCTTCCTTCTGTTTTTCGACTCATCATTGTTAGATATCCAACCCACCATGGTGATGTCGTCAGCAGACTTGTAGATGTGTTCATTTGGAATTTGGTGATACTGTCGTGGGTGTACAGGGAGTACAGTAGGGGATTGAGGACATATCCTTGGGGGGGTCCAGTGTTGAATGTTATTTTAGAGGAGTACCATGATGAATTCATCAACTAATGACGATTGACAGCTAGCTACCAAGCTTTGTTACATTTTCCTGCTCCTCGGATGCTGCCTGACCTGCTGTGCTTATCCAGCACCACTCTAATGTAGACTCTGATTTCCAGCATCTGGAGTCCTCACTGTTGCCTACATTTTAAAGCAGGCAAGTTGACTGTGATTGGTCAAAGCATTGCCCCGAGAAATGAACCAGTAAATGGCTATTACTATTTTGTTGAGTTGAAACGATGTAGTGCTTGTACATGTTATCATTGTCTGCCAAGAATAGGGCCTTGTGTATTAATATATGCAACTTCTTGTACATGTCAGCATGTCAAATTGTGATTCCAAGTGAAAATCCTAAATTATCTGTTAGCATAATACTTTGTAAATTCTGAATTATCCAGTAAGTGTTGACCAATGCAGATGTTCAAAAGAACATGCCTTGTTTGGTTTTCTGACAAACACCATTCTAAAATGCACTGTAGAGATCTGGAACCTGAACATTACAGCAGGGATGTGTATACGGGGAAGGGAGAATACGGTCAGTATGGCACCTTTACTGTAACGTCCAAAACACCACCTTTAGTAATAGGTTACACCTAGTAGCCAGGATAGGCCTAATCAAGCTCATAGACATCTTTATGAGGAGTGAGATCTTTGTCAATGTCAGTGAAGTATGACACTGACATTGAACTCCTGCTAGAAAAATTACAGCGGGTCCAGTTACAATCACATTTTTGCTACTGTTATTCAGCAAACAAAGCAAATTCAGAAGGGTATCAGAGAAATTAAAGTGACTAATTGGTAGGATGACTGCTGGAACTGGAGCTCATACATACAGATATACCTGTGGGTGCATCACTTAACACTACTCACTATGTCAATCCTGTTTACTTTGATCTACGTCATCATTCTCACCGTGAAATGTGTCAAAAACATCATGAGAGACAAAAAACTGCAGGTGCTGGAATCCAAGGTAGACAAGCAGGAGGCTGGGAGAACATAGCAAGCCAGGCAGCATCAAGAGGTAGAGAAGTCGCCGTTTCAGATGTAACCTTTCTTCAGGACTTGGGGTGTTTGTAAAGGGATAAAGAGAGTGGATAAAGGGAGTGGTGGGGCAGAGTGGTGAGGTGGGGATAGGTGGAGACAGGTAGAGGGTACAACCTTGTTGGTCATTGGGAGGAATGAATCCAGTAGGTGGCTGAGAGGGAGGGGGAGGAGCTGGGAAGGTAGTTGCGAATGAGAAGGGAGGTTACTTGAAATTGGAGAACTCAATGTTGAGTCTCCGAGCTGTCGGCTGCCAAGGTGAGGTGTTGTTCCTCCAAGTTGTGGTTTGAGATGTTATGGTAATGGTGGAGGTCAAGGATGGTCATGTCAGAAAGGGAGTGGGAAGGGGACTTAAAATGGGTGGTGACTGGGAGGTCCAGTTAGCCCTTGCGGGCCCGGCTGAGATGCTCTGCAAAACGTTACCCAGTTCAGCCTGCCTCTTTGTCGGCCACGTCAAGCATTCCCTCTTTAGTACTACACAGGCACTGTGCCCAAACTCTTCTGCCATTACATTGCTGACTGCATCGACGCAATGTTCTGCACCCAGGCTGAACTGGAGCAGTTCATTGACTTCTCCCACAACTTCCACCCTGCCCTCAAATTCACATCATCCATTTCAGATACCTCCTTCCCCTTTCTGGACTTCACCATTTCCATCTCCGGCGACAGTCTCCAGACAGATGTTTGCTACAAACCCACAGACTCTCACAACTACCTGGACCACACCTCCTTCCATTCAATATCCTGCAAAAACTCAATTTTCCTAATTTCTCCACCTCTGCTGCATCTGCTCGAATGAGGAGACATTCCACTCCCAAGCATCCCAGATGTCCACCTTTTTCGAACAACGTACTTTTTCTCCCTCTGTCATCCAGACAGCCCTTACTCGCACCACCTCCATTCCCCGTTCCACTGCTCTAAACTCCCCCTCACAGTTGCAATAAACACAGAGACCCGTTGTCCTCACCTATTATCCCACCATCTCCGCATTCAAAGCATCATCCAGCAACTCCAGCTAGACCCCACCACCAAAAACATCTTCCTCTCTCCACCTCTCTCTGCCTTACATAAGGACAGTTCCATTTGCTAATCCTTGGTTTGTGCCACTCTCCCCATCAACCTACCCCACCCCCAAACCTCCAAATAGCTTCCCTAGCGATTGGAAAAGATACAAAACCTGGAGGCACACCACCCCCCTCACTTCCATCCAGGGCCCCAAACAGTCCTTCCAGGTGAGACAGAGGTTCACCTGCCTCTCCTCCAACCTAGTTTACTGTATTCAATGCTCCCTATGCAGTCTTCTCTCCATCTGGGAGACTAAACGTAAACTAAAAGAACGTTTTGCCAAGCATCTCAGCTGGGCCTGCAGGGGCCGACCTGACCTCCCAGTCACCGCCCATTTTAATTCCACTTCCCACTCCCTTTCCGGCATGACCATCCTCGGTCTCCTCCATTGCTACAGCGAATCAAACTGCAAATTGGAGTAACAACACCTCATCTTTCGCCTGGACAGTCTACAGCTCGGAGACCCATCCCCTGACTCTCTTCCCAGTCCCTCCCCTCCCCCTCCCCCTTCCTTCCACTCCTCCCAGCCACCAACTGGATTCATTCCTCCAATCAACCAACCAGATTGTACCCTCTACCTGTCGACGTCTATCCCCATCTCACCACCCTGCCACCCCCACCACTCCGCCCCCTTTATCAACAGCTCCCCTTACACTGACTCCCAGTTCTGAAGAAGGGTTATACCTAAAAAGTTGACTTCAATGTCCTGATACTGCCTGGCTGTCTGTGAAATCATGACAGGCATAGATATGGTAGATAGCCGACAGATTTTCCCCATAATAGGGGAATCTAAAACTAGATGTCATAGGTTTAAGTTAAGAGGAGACAGATACAAAAGGGTCCAGAGGAACTGAAACAGCAACTAACTATATAGTGTATGGTCCTACAGTGGGAGCCAAGAAATCAATGACTGCATTATGAAAGGACTGTGAAAATGTTTCTGCAGGACGATTATAATTAGATGGTGATTAGACCACAGCTATACACACACACACACACACATTGAGATATTCTCAAACATCAGCCCTTTGAGCTGCTTATTTCCTGAACGTTACAATGTTTGCAGTGTGCTGGCTTACTCAGTGCAAAGTACATGAAACAAAAATGAACATCTTGTCACCAAGTTCTTAAATGATGGCACAACATTAGCCACCCTCCAACTATGGGGCACTTCACCTGTGGCTGTCGATGATACAAATATCTCCGCTAGGCACCCCATAATTTCCTCCCTAACCTCCTACAATTTCCTATGATACACTTCATCGGATTCAGGGATTTATCTATCTTAATGTGTTTTAAGACTTTCAGCACCTCCTCCTCTATAATGTCAGTTCTCTTCAAGATACTACTATTTATTTCCCCAAGTTCCCTCGCGTCTGTGCCTTTCTTGACAGTAATTACTGATGAGAAATATTCATTTAGAATCTCACCCATCTCTTGTGGCTCTGCACATGGATGACCTTGTTGATCTTTAAGAGGTCCTATTCTGTGCCTAGTTACTTTTTTTGCCGACATGTAATTGTAGAATTTTTCTGGATTCTCCTTTACCTTATCTGCCAAAGCCTCCTGTGTCCCTTTTAGCTCACCTGATTTATCTCCCAAGTATACTCTGACACCCTCTTTACCCCTTCTTGTAAAAACAGCACTTACAATGAGTGTCAGGTAACTTGCTTTTAAAAAAAATGCAGCCAATCCTTTGCTGTTTAAACTAGTCTTTTTCCCATTTCATAGAATCCCTACAGTAGCAAAGTAGGCCATTCAGCCCATCAAGTCCACATTGACCCTCTGAAGGGCATCCTACCTAGATCCACCCTATCCCTGCATTTCCCATGGCTAATCTACTTTGTTTGCACACCCCTAGATGCTATGGGCAATTTAGCATTGCCAATCCAGCTAACCTGCACATCTTTGGACTGTAGGCGAAAATCAGAACACCCTGAGGAAACCCGCACAGACAATGGAGAATGTGCAAACTCCACACAGTTACCCAAGGCTGGAATTGAACCTGGGTTCCTGCCACTGTAAGGTAACAGTGCTAACCCCTGACCCATTGTGCTATCCTGCTCCACAATCAAAACTACAGAAAAAAGTTATGGCCTTTTAGATCAAGCAGTAATTTCTTTCAAAATTATGCCTACTTTGCCATTTCAGTTCATATAATTTGTGTCTGCCTTCCAAGAAAAAGGCAGTCTGCAACTGATTGCTAGTGCCACAGATTTGCCTTAAAGAATGGAAGATCAATTTTCTACATGCTACTCCTGTGAGCTACTCTGGAGAAAAATTATAGGAGCATTAAAACAATTTTCTGTACTTTCATTTTCTTTTCAATACCTGTATTCGGTAGTTTTATAAATATAGAATACCTGGATGTGAAAGAACTTCCTGACAGTTTGGAATCATCCAATAGTTTAATGAAGAGTCCATTAATTTTCTAACTAGCTATAGGATGCCATGATAATCGTTGTGTTTAAAAGGCAGTGATGAAATTGTGAGTAGAGCAATTAGCAACAAAAGATCAAGTAATTAACTCTTGAGGAATTAACCAGAATTTGCTGTTAAGTTGCTAATCATCCATTTACCAATAACTATTTACTTACACCGGAGGGTATCCGGGTTCACAGTGACAGCCTGGTCTCTGACAATCCTTAGGAACAAGCAAGACTTTCATGCTAATGCTTGTCTGCTCACATGTCCAGCAGATTCACACAAATCTGCTGTTTCTGCTATCTGCCTTTGCTCGTCAATGTGTGATAAAGCAGAAAGTGCTGTGGGAAAATTTTTATTATTTCTCAATTTCCTTTGTTCGCGCAAAGGTCACACACTTATGATAGATAATCTGTTTTTGCAACTAACCTTTCAAAAACACTTCATCTGTTGATGGAGTGGTCAAACAGCAATTTTTAACAAAAACATTCCTCATTCTATATGTAGCAATCATATTTGTGAGGAAAGATGTTACCAAAATCAGAACCATCAGTACTTTTCTCATGTGTTTTAATTGAAATGCTCAGTTGTATTATCAGCAGACAAAAGTTAAAGACAGACATTTTGTTACTAAAATATAGATGTGAATTTAGGGTGAGATGACTGTTCCTTTCTTACCTCACTGGTGTTGTTGAAGATACTTCTCAGAAGGTTATGCCTTCGGAGTGGATCTGACATAAGGCACTCAAACGGAAATGATGGGGACAAAGACAATTTCCCAAGCCAGTGACTGATGCTCTCCTCTATAAGTATGAAATCATGTCCTAATGTTAAATTTGGCTGTCCTGAGGAACTGAGCTCCATGACCACATTCTCCAGATAACTGGCCTTTTCTTATCCGTGTCCATGAGTGCCCCTGGATCATTTAACCATGGTTTCGGACAATCCTAGTGTCAGTATCTAAATTGCCTTGGCTGTATCTAGTGGCAAAGTGGTAGTGGCCATACCTGTGAGCCAGAAGGTGCATGTTTAAAAGCCACCTGATCCAGAGATTTGTCATGGAACATCTGAAAAGGTTGATTAAAAAAAAAAACTCAATAATTCATTCATCCATTCCTTTTAGGAAGAATAGCAATCAGGAGTGTGAACTTTGACACTAAAAATGCCATAAAAGTATGCAATGATATCATGATCAACTGGGTTAGTCGGCCAAAGATTGGCAGATGGATTTTAATTTAGGTAAATGCAAGATGATGCATGTTGGTAAGACAAATCAGGGCAGGACTTACACAGTTAATGGTAGTGTCCTGCAGAGTGTTGTCTAACACAGACACCTAAGGCTGCAGGTTTTTAGTTCCTTGAAAGTGGAGTTGCAGGGTGGCGAAGGCAGTGTTTGGCATGTTTGCATTCCTTGGTCAGAGCATGGTGTACAGGAGTTGGGATATCATGCAACAGTGGCACGGTAGCTCACTGTGCATGGGACCAGGGTTCAATTTCAGCCTCGGGTGACTGTCTGTGTGGAGTTTGCACATTCTCCACTTGTCTGCGTGGGCTTCCTCCAGGTGGTCCGGTTTCCTCTCACAGTCCAAAGATGTGCAAGTTAGGTGAATTGCCCACAGTGTTCAGGGATGTGAAGGCAAGGTGCATTAGTCAGGGGAAATGTAGAGTGGTACAGGAATGGTTCTGGGTGGAATACTCTTCAGAGGATCGGTGTAGATTGTTGGGCCAAATGGCCTGTTCAAACACTATGGAGATTCAATGATGCTGTGAGCTATTGGTAAGGCCACATTTGGAGTACTGCATACAATTCTGGGCACCCTGCAATAGGAAGGATATTATCAAAATGGAAAGGGTGCAAAAAAGATTGACAAGGATGTTCCCGAGACTGGAGGGTTTGAGTTAAAAGGAGAGGCTGGATAGGAGCAGTTCCCTGTAACGTCGGAGGCTGAGGGGTGACCTTATAGAGGTTCATAAAATCATGAACGGCAAAGATAAGGTGAATAGTCAAGGTCTTTTCCCCAGGGTGGAGGAGTCCAAAACTAGAGGGCATAGTCTTAAGGTGAGAGGTGAAAGACTTAAAAGGGACCTGGGGAGCATCGTTATCACAGAACATATATGGAACAAGCTGCCAGAGGAAGTGGTAGAGGAGAGTACAATTAGAATATTTAAAAGACACTTGGAAAAGTACATGGATAGGAAAGGTTTAGATGGATATGGGCCAAATGCAGGCAAATGGGACTAGTTCATTTAATAAACCTGGTCAGCGCGGACAATTGGACTGAAGCTCCTCACTCCTTTCAGCATTCCACCAGCGACTCCCACATTAGGTCCTGTGGTGAAAGGGTTAAAAATTATGTCCCAATACATGTGTGTTTTTTAGCCTTGCTCTGCTGTTCACATGAATGTTTATATCTGGAAAAGAGTATATCAGCTGGAAAAGTCTCCAGTTCGGTGAGTCTGCTCTGGGGTTACGTTTAACCGCCGAGCGTGGGTTGTTGGCAACCGCTCTACGAGAACTGACGGCTCCCAGTTCCGGTAACATGTAGAGTGAGTATAAGCCAGACCCGTTGTAAGTATGAGACCTGGTTGTGGCGACGCTGCGGGGAATAAAATGCTCATATTCTAGCAGACTCGCCTCTTGGTCGTTTGTTCTGTGTCAGACTACTGTCCTACGAACCTGACCTTGAGAATTTTTTAAAACAGAGGGTTCGAGTTAAAAGGAGAGGCTGGATAGGAGCAGTTCCCTGTAACGTCGGAGGCTGAGGGGTGACCTTATAAAGGTTCATAAAATCATGAACGGCAAAGATAAGGTGAATAGTCAAGGTCTTTTCCCCAGGGCAGAGGAGTCCAAAACTAGAGGGCATAGTCTTAAGGTGAGAGGTGAAAGACTTAAAAGGGACCTGGGGAGCATCGTTATCACAGAACATATATGGAACAAGCTGCCAGAGGAAGTGGTAGAGGAGAGTACAATTAGAATATTTAAAAGACACTTGGAAAAGTACATGGATAGGAAAGGTTTAGATGGATATGGGCCAAATGCAGGCAAATGGGACTAGTTCATTTAATAAACCTGGTCAGCGCGGACAATTGGACTGAAGGGTCCGTTTCTGTATACATGACTCTATGACTTGATGACTGCCACTTTGGCTGAGGTCACCTAATTTGGCACAGATTGGACAATATGGTTCAGGTCGATATAAGACAGTCATAAGCAATCAGGGAAAGTTCTCCAATAAAGGTAATACTTCACCAATAGTCAGCAAACCATCAACTCTCATTTGCTATTCTCACTTCATGATAAAATATATTGCAAAGGATAAAAACACATCTGACAATTACATATAATTCTGGCTTTATTAAAGAGGTAGTGACAATGGCACTGATCATTTAAATACGCCTTTAGCTATCAAATAACAATTTTTCACACGCTGATCAGTATTCTTCGAGAAATAAAATGGCAAATATTTCACAAAGAAAATAGATGGCTCAGGTTGTTCCAGTTTTGAATTTTATACCCTGTCAGATTATTAATTTTATGTTTATTACAAGTATCCATAGGGACCTCTGATATTTAAGTAGAGTTGCGGTAAGCCCATCATGAACTGATGATGCCTGAAAATGGTTACAACTCTGTCAATTTCAGAAATTAACAGCACGTGAAATTGCAAGGACAAGGAGGTAAAATAATAAATGAGAGTCTCTGATGCGGCCATGTAAATCATACAAACCTTGTCAGCGCAGTCACCTATCTCAATAAAAGCATTTATATTGCATTCTAGTATGCCAGTTTAAGTGCCAAGATGGTAAAACTATTGAAATAGAACATCTCACAATGGTACTGCACTAGCACCATTTTTTATTTAACTCTAATTCGTTTCTTAAAGTAGTCATAATATGAAGAAATCAGCCATCAGCTCTTTACAATCTCTGAAACTGGTTCAATGCTGCATAGCTGTCGTTTATATTCTGTTGCTTTTGAGTCTTGATTGATACTGTTTTCAGTGATTTTCCAGCTCTCAGTGACTTAAATTCTTCATACCTGCTCCTATTTATATTCTTAGCATGTTTCTGTCTTTCTTTCTGTTTTCTCATTTTCACTCCATTCAAATGACTGTCCCAAGTAGTCTTGTTATCATGGTACTGTAAACCAGAATAATCACATTTTGTAAATGTCACCCAAATCAAGACAGTACCAAGAATTCACTTTTTGTAACTTGTATTTTAACACAATCAGAACCAATGCAAATTAAACTTGAATTGACAGGCAAATGGTAACAAGATCTCCTTCCTATTGGAAAAATGTTGTGAAACTTGAAAGGGTTCAGAAAAGATTTACAAGGATGTTCCCAGGGTTGGAGGATTTGAGCTATAGGCAGAGACTGAACAGCTGGGGCTATGTTTCCTGGAGTGTCGGAGGCTGAGGGGTGACCTTATAGAGGTTTACAAAATTGTGAGGGGCAAGGATAGGATAAATAGACAAAGTGTTTTCCCTGGGGTCGGGGAGTCCAGAACTAGTGGGCATAGGTTTAGGGTGAGAGGAGAACGATATAATAGAGACTTATGGGACAACTTTTCCACAGAGAGGGTGGCACATGTATGGAATGAGCTGCTATAGGAATTGGTGGAGGCTGGTACAATTGCAACATTTAAAAGGCATTTGGATGGATATATGAATAGGAAGGGTTTAGAGGAATATGGGCCGGGTGCTGGCAGGTGGCACTAGATTGGATTGGGATATCAGGTCAGCATGGACGAGTTGGACCGAAAGGTCTGTTTCCATGCTGCACATCTCTATGACTCTATGACTCTAAGATACATTTCACGTTGGTTCTTCTGTTCATTTTGTTCTGCTTAACTGTATTACACGCAAATGGCCTCTTGTAAATACATCTTCCCTGTTCTAGCAATAAAGTTTCAACTTTGATCTCCAGCATCTGCAGACCTCACTTTCTCCTTAACTGTATTACACGCAAATGGCCTCTTGTAAATACATCTTCCCTGTTCTCTCCACTGCTGCGGCTCTCTTTTCTGTTTTGTCATCTGATTTTCATATGTTGACTTGATACCTTGGTATTACTCTCAGGTCAAGGGTCTCCAGGTCAGATAGCCCAGTGTTTCTTATTATTCAAATAGAGTATAATTGATCCTGATGCAATTTATGCCAATTCTGAAAGTTGTTTTTAAAAACTCTTTGAAGTGGTTTACAGATTACATGGACATTTTAAAGAAATTAGACATTTTCCTTACTTGCTTCTATGTAAATGGTCATCACATTCTTCACTCAAGCTTTGCTTCTCTACAGATCTTTTGAATGACAAACCCTGTAATAAGAAGGAGTTTGGATTGTCAATGCCAGTGACCGCAAAGGACTGCAACTCCATTCTTGTTCAACCAGCTCATCTTCCTGCAATACAGGCCATTCTACTTATAAAACAACGGCAAAAAAGGAACTGGTTTTTGTAGCTGAAGTACCTGTATTACAAACAAAATTACATAAGGTGGCCATTGTGGTGCATTATGCTAAATAAACAACTTATGAGATAGCCACAATTATCAATTTATGCCCGTACTACTCAGTTGTTACTTTCTCCATTTAGTTGTACTGCAGCAATGTATTTGGAGACCAGGTTGAAATGAGGATGGAAAATTATTAGGGGAATGGACAAACATTTATTTCTGTGGCTATCAATGTGACTCCAGGATAGTATGTGCCTTCCCAGTGCCAGGATTAAGGATGTCACTGAATGGCTACTGGATATTGTTCAGTGGGAGGCCATCTTGGTACCAAAACCATAGGAAGGAAGGAGGATGTGATCCTTAAAGTAGAATTTAGGGAGTGAAATAGAAAGATAGCAAGCAGGACCTCAAATGTAACCATCTTTGGATTAATCTCGGTGCCATGTGCAAGTGAGTGCGGAAATAGCAGGATAAGGCAGATGAATGAGTGATGGTACAGGATTGAGGAAAGATGGTACAGGAAGGAGGGGTTTAGATTCCTGGCACACTAGGACTGGCTCTGGAGAAAATGGTACCTCTGCAAGCTGAATGGGTTACATCTGAACAGAGCTAGGATTAAGGTCCTTGCGAGGCATTTTGCTTGTGCCATAGGGAGGGCTTTAAACTAACCTGACAGGGGATGGAAACAAGGGGAGAATGGTAGAGGACAGTACCAGGGTTAATAAAATACTTGGGGATACAAATGTTACTAAATCAGAGAACACCAATTTAATGGGTTAAGTCAATGTAGGGGAGAAAAAAAGGAAATATCAAACAGAGTTAACGTTCCTTTGTGTTAGTGCATGGAGTATAGGGAAATGGTTGGAGAGTTACAGTTGCAGATTGCTATGTGGAAATATGATGAAATACACCAGAGGCTTTGCACAAGGAAAGGCAACACTGGGTCTTGAATATTACTGGTGTAAGTTGTTCATGAAAACTAGAAAAGGAAGTCAAAGGAATAGAAATGGGACAAATCCACTGCTCGTTGTAAGCCTCTAGGCCACTAACTAGTGGAAAGGATGTAGAGGAACAAATCCTCAGGGAAGTTACAAAGAAGTGCCAGTATTATACAGTAGTTAAAATGGGGCACTTTAATAACCTAAATATAGACTGTGATACTGGTAGTATAAATGGCAGTGGTGGGCAAGTGTTCCCAGGATGTGTTCAGAAGAGTTTTCTACAAAGTCAATCCAACAAGGAAGGATGCAGTGGGCTCTGGTCCTTGGAAAGTGCAAAGTGAATTAAATGTTAGTGGGGGAGCATTCAGGAGATCGTGATCAGTGTATCATAAGGTTCAAGATGGTCATGGAGAATGAAATGTAGCAACCTAGAGAAAGAAAAAAATCAATTGGTGGAGAGTTGTCTTCAGTAGAGTAAGAGCAGAGCTATGCAGGATTGACTAGGGGACAAGACATTGGTGGGGAAAGCAGTAACTGAAAAATAGGCTACCTTCAAAAAAGAGATGGGTTGGGTTCAGTCAAGCTATATTTCCTAAAATGGGAAAGATAAGTCAAACAAATGCAGAGTTCCCTAGATTATAAAAGGAGATAGAAATTAGCATTAGAAAGAAACAGGTATGTTTATGACAGGCATAAGGCAGAAAATGCAATCGAGAACAAAGAAGATTACAAAAAGTCTAGAGGGCAGGTTAAAAAACAAATGAGAAACGTAAAGAGAAATTATGAGGAAATACCAGCAGCTAACATGATGGGGGATCCTAAAGCCTCCCTAGGCATATAAGTAGTAAAAGAATGGTAAAAATAGGAGTAGGACCAATTCTCGATCAATTTGGGGCTGACATATGGAGAAGGAGGAGGAGAACTTCTTCAAGGTGGGCATCCTTGAAACAGGCTTCACAGTAAGGTTATAATCAACTTGGAGAAAGTGAGGACTGCAGTTGCTGGAGATCCGAGTCAAAAAGTGTGTGCTGGAAAAGCACAGCCAGTCAGGCAGCATCCGAGGAACAGGAGAGTCGACGTTTGAGCATAAGCCCTTCATCAAGAGTGTCCTCACTTTCTCCCATTTACATATGGAGGCAGGGCCATAAAGGTGTTAAATGAATAGTTTGCAATTGTCCTTATAAAAGAGGAGGATGCTGCTCAGGTTATGGTGACAGAGGAAGAAACCCTGTCATTAGCAGTTTCAAAATTGATAAATATGAAGACCGGGATATATTTTTGGTGCTTAAATTTGACGAGGCACCAGGACTGGTGAGATGCATCCAAGGATTTTGAACGAAATAATGGTAGAGATTGCAGGAGCATTGGTCATATTTTTTCAATCTTCTTTGGACTTGGGGATGGTGCCAGAATACTGAAAATTGCAAACATATGGCCATGTTCAAAAACGTTTGTAAAGATAATCCTTGCAATTGTAAGAACAATCAGTTTTTTTAGATTAGATTCCCTACAGTGTGGAAACAGGCCCTTCAGCCCAACAAGCCCACACTGACCCTCTGAACAGTAACCCACCCAGACCCATTTCCCTCTGACTAATACACCTAATGTTATGGGACAATTTAGCATGGCCAATTAATCTGACCTGTACATCTTTGGACTGTGGGAGGAAGCCAGAGCAAACCCACGCAGACATGGGGAGAATGTGCAAACTCCACACAGACAGTCACCCAAGGCTGGACTCAAACCTGGGACCCTGCTGCTGTGAGGCAGCAGCGCTGACCACTGAGCCACTGTGCCGCCCTGAAGTTTAACTTCAGTAGCGGGGAAACTAGAAACAATTATTTGGGATAGAATCAGTAGTCACATGGAAACTTTTGTGTTGGTTTGGAAGATTTAGCATGTATTCCTAAAGGATAAATTTTGTTTAATTATCTTTCTTTGAAGAGGTAACAGAAAGGCTCAATGACGGTAATGTTGATGTGTTATTCATGTATTTCCAGAAGGCATTTATTAAGGTGCCAAAGAATCTTTCTGTGAGGAAAATTATGGATCATGGTAAAAAAGGGGACAATAGCAACTTGATACAGAATTAACTGAATAATAGGAAACAGAGAATAAAGATCAATGGAATTTTTTGGTGGGGAATGGTTTGTAATAGTGTTCCGAGGTGTCTGTATTGGGGCCTTTACCTTCCCTGATGTATATTAATGAATTGGATCTTGGTGTGCAAGGGACAATTTACAAGTTTTCAGATGACACAAAACTTGGAAGAATTACAAACTGTGAGTAGAAGATGTGAGAGGTCCAAAAGAAATTGACAGGTTGATATAGTGGGTGAATCGGTGGCAGATATGGTTTAATGCTGAGATGTGAGGACGATGGGGTACACTTTGGAAGAACATTGAAAAGCACTCCCTGAAGTGCAAAGCTATGGACTCCTGACCAAGCACACCCTAACCAGTCTGATATTGGAGACTGCCCTTGACTTACTCTGTCAGGAACACTGGGCTGAAGGGTGTTCCCTTCAACTTAATAAGGGATACAAGTAAATTGACAGGTTGATATAGTGGGTGAATCGGTGGCAGATATGGTTTAATGCTGAGATGTGAGGACGATGGGGTACACTTTGGAAGAACATTGAAAAGCACTATAAATAAGGGATACAAGTCTAAAAACAGAAGGACCTGGATGTATATGCGCACACGTAATTGAAGATGGTCATGCCATTGAAGGTGGCAAGTCGAAAGAGCAGTTAATAGAGCATGTGGTGTTCAAGGTTTTATAAACAGGGATATAGAGTACAAGATCAAGGAGCTGATGTTGAATTTGTATGAAACACTTGTTTGATCTCAGCTGTACAGTTGTAAGCAATATATTGTATGAAAGATGTTATACATTGGAGAGAGTTCAGAAGCGATTTACAAGATTGTTCCAGTAATGAGAAAGTTTAGTAATGAGGATGGATTGAAGAAGTCGGGACTGTTCTTCGGAGAGAAGAAGGCTGACAAGAAATTTAAAAGGGGTTTTTGAAATCATGGATAAAGTAGATAGGAAGAAACTGATCCCATTCATAAAAGGAAGAAGAATGAGAGGATATAGATTTAAAGTAATGTTTAAAAGCAACAAGAGTGATGTGACAAAATTGGAGAGTAGTTAGAGTCTTGTACTCACTGCCTGGAGGTGTGATGAAGGCTGGTTGAAATGAGCTTTTCAACAGGGCACTAGATGATTATTTGGATAAAAATAATGTGTGAGGGTGTGGGAGAAAGTAGGAGATTGGTGCAATGTCAAGGTGCTGTTTTGAAGATCTGGTTCAGCAGGCACATTGGGCAGAATGGCCTCCTTTTACACTGTAGCAATTCTACGATGTTGTGATCTTGAATACTCAGTACTAAAATCTCAGGGCACACTGCATGGGTAGTGCATACACACACCTCCCATCCATGGACATCCAACATCTACCAACCTTTCCTCATATTTATGGCCCATCTCTGATCCATGAACAGTTCACTGCACAGCTTCTGGCACGTACAGGCAACAATCATTGGAATGCTCTTGTACAGACACTTGGTGCATCAGGAGAATAGAATTGAAAGGTAATTTATTGTCAGATTGAGGTCATGAATTGTTCCAAGCTGCCTGATTTCCCAATTAGTGCTCACTCACTTTGTGCCTACTTCCATGCTCACAGCATCGCTGCCTTATCTTGCCTTGTCCTTTCGCACTTTGCCCCCTGAACTGCACTTTAAAGTCTCACATACATCGGTCTTGCCGAAACAAAGCTAGACAGCTTGTCATACTAGTCAGCAGCCATCAGTCAAAGGGGTGGACGTGTTTCTGAACAGCACCATGCTACCTCAATTTCGTCCCTGCACCATGTGTCACATTTACAGCTAACGCACTGCACATGCTAGAAACAAATGGCCAGGTCACAAAGTCAAAGGAAAATAGTCCTCACTTAAGTTGAAGGGAACACCCTTCAGCCCAGTGTTCCTGACAGAGTAAGTCAAGGGCAATCTCCAATATCAGACTGGTTGGGGTGTGCTTGGTCAGGAGTCCATAGCTTTGCAGTTCAGGGAGTGGTGCACAGTCAACCCTGTTTTATTCAGTACAATCAGTTCAGGGAGTCTTCTGAAGACATTTGAGGTGCTGTATAGAAATCAGTCAGGCATCTGGCTACTCATCATTCGGGGCCGCCCAGTTAAGTCACTCAAGGAGGTGGACCACAGTCGCTCCTGGAGGTCTGTCCATGAAATGTTAAGAGGGAGTACATCAGGAACTACATCTCTGTGAGAGGGATGCTTAGGAACTTAATTGTGGGGATTGCAGTCAGGAGACTGGGATCAAGAAGGGATTAAAACACAGAAGTGATGCAACTCAATATATATGGGGTGATATCGTACAGAATGGCAGGGAAAAAGATCATGTGGGTGGGGGCATTATTGACTGTAAGCAGCATGCTGGCTTTTATTGGGGGACAACACATTACTAGACCTGGCTTCTTTACATTGCGGGGGAGGAGGGTCAATTAGACAAATGACGAGTGGGAACTTAGGGAGGTACAAATCTTATGAGGTTAATGAAGCTGGGTCCTGGGAATTGGTCATTTAGGTTTAGGGATTCACCAAGATGAAAAAGGCTGAGCCTGAGACTCACTGTTTAAGGAAGGATCCCTGTTGGCCTTCATCGTGGTGTAAGTAATAACACACCTACGTGCATTACATGCGTTGTGAACCCAAGTCATTAACCAATTGTATGCAGTCCAAATCCTTGCCCCAAGGACTCCTCACCACATCATGCAAGGTAATGACTGAATATGACTGGTGATACATTAGCAACTTCTGTCGACCTGGAAAGATGTAGCCTTGTTGCCAAACTATGTGTCACATGATTCAACCATTCCACGTATATGGTGGAGGAGCTGCTCACTTCATACTTTGGATCATAGAATATCTGATGATAGAATTTTGAAAAATTGTACTTTTGAATTTACCAAGTTGGACACTAACCAGTTGGACATCCTGCTCATACATAAAGTAACACATAATGTGTTACTCACATCAATGAACGTGATTAACTTTATCGCTGCTTATTGGCAAATCATTGGCATTCAATACTGTGGTACATTCCACAGTGAAATGTTTTTTCTCTATAGTTAAATCACCAAATAAAAGTGGTATAAAAGTGTTGCTGTAAGTAATTATTATTAAATGGACAAGACCATCCTGTATCTCAGCACAATACATATCAACTCCCTGTCAAAAGATTCATGCACCATTAAGTAACATCTTTGACTCTCTTCTGAAGAAGGGTTACTGGATTCAAAATGTTAACTTTGCTAGACCTCTTGAACTTCTCCAGAAAGTTTGATTTTTGTTTCAGATCTGCTACAATCACAGTTTTTTGCTTTATTTTTATGTTCAACTCCTTACCCAGCTATTGTCATTTCATCTTGACTGCATTCGTTGGACCTTTGTGGTTTGTTTCTTCGCAAATATTTTAATATTCATAGTTTGCCTAAATGATGATGATGATGATGATGATGATGATGAGGTTTAAGGGTGTATTTGTGGACCTTTCCATTCTGGCTTACTATTTTAATATGTTATTTGCAGTGCATTTGATTTTGGATGCTGATGAATGTAGGCCCCAATTCGCATTTCTCAATTCACTAGCAATGGATTTGTATCTTTTATTGAAATACAGTATAAATTTCTGTAATGTGAAATTATAATTATACAACTAAATGTGGTAACACAAAGGGACATATTGGATTAAGTGACTAATAGTTGTTAAATTACGCATAGCCATATGGGCACGTTATTATACCTTCATAGTCATTTAAACTCAACTAATCAAATTTTGTTCACATTTGGAAGCTGATGAGTTAGTCTATATATAATAGAATATTCATAGTGTAAAACTTACTGCAAGTTAGGAAAAATAATGATTATGTTCAGTTACAGGGAACATATTAGTTCAAGAGACCATACCACTGAGCACAGCAAGATAGAACAGGAAATATATTAGATTTCAAAAAGACACGCTGATAATTTTGCTTTAACTAAAACACATTTTCACACTAAACCCGAACCCTGCTGTTGTTGCAATTCTTCACTGTGTAATACTCAATATTCTTGTTGCTCTGGGGCAGTAAAGAATTAACATTCTTAATACTATGAAAAGAAGAGTCAATGCTAACAAATCTTACTAAAAACACTAGAAGGATTATAAAGAGACAAGGCCCAATCCCTGAGAGTTTTTCTCATCTACTGGATTTCGTAAAAGATATAGTTGGATGTGGTGTTTCTAAAGTTTCAAAACAAATGCAATTATAGCAAAGAGTTAACTTTGAAGTAAAACAGAAATCGAAAATCACAGTTGCCAATTGCAATCTCTGTTATATGGATTGAGGGTCTTGGTTTAGTCAAACCTTAAACCAAACCTCATTTGACAGGTCTTTCAACTTAATGGGCTGAAGGGTCCTATTTAGGACTGGAGGTCTGTGACTAGTGGAATGCTCATGACTGTTTGTTATGGATATCAATGATTTTGATGAGAATGTACAAGGTATGATTATTAGATTTGCAGATGACACTAAAATAGGCAGTACCGTGGACAGTGAGGAAGGTTATTACAAATTGCAGCAAGACCTTGATCAGCTGAGGAAGTGGGCTGAGAAATGGCAAATGAAGTTTAATATGGATAAGTATGAAGTCTTGCATTTTGGAAAGCCAAATCAAGGTAGGAGTTTCATGGTAAATGGTAGGGCCTTAAGGAGTATAGTGGAACAGAGGGTTCAGATTCACAGTTTCCTGAAAGAGGAGTCACAAGTGGACAGGACAGTGAAAACAGCTTTTGACAAACTGGCCTTCATCATTCAGGTTACTGAGTATAGACGTTGGAAAGTTATGTTGCATTTATACAGTGCATTGGTGAGGCCACACTTGGAGTATTGTGTTCAGTTGTGGTCACCTTGCTATAGGAAGGATGTTATTAAACTGGAAAGAGTGCGGAAGAAATTTAAAAAGATTCAATGATCTGAGTTAATGGGAGAAGTTCAACAATCTAGGATTTCTCTTCACGGATGCTACCAGACCCAGCTGAGCTTTTCCAGAAACCTCTTTTTGTAGTTGCCTTGCAAATGTGTTTGCAAATATCAATCTATTATTGACTAAAAAGAGCTGATTGAGAAGAGTTTCATATGTGCATAGGAACATAAGAATTAGCACAGGGAGTAGGCAATTCAGCCCATCGAGCCTTTCTACCATTTAACATGACCATGGTGGATCTTATCCTGATCTCAACTCCACTTTCCTGCCTGCACCCCATAAGCTTTTACTCCACTTTTCATCAGAAACATATCGATCTGTTTCTTGAATCTGTTGATTGATTCTTCCTCTACTGCGCTCTGGGGCAGTGTGTTCCACACATTCACAACCCTCTGAGAAAAGTAGCTTCTCCTCATCTCAGTTTTGAACCTATCTCCTTTCACTGTATATCTCTGACTTCTTATTTGAGACTGTCCCAAAAGGGGGAACATCTGTTCCATGTCCACTTTATCAATCCCCTTCAGCATTTTATATACTTCAATCAGGTCCCCGTCATTCTTCTGAATGCAGTGAGTGCAAGCCCAAACTATTCAACTGCTCCTTGTATGACAGCCCCTTCAGCCCTGGAATCAACCTGATGAACTTTCTCTGAACTGCGTCCAGGGCTACTATATCCTTCCTCAAGTAAGGAGACCAGAACTGGACATAATTTACTAGGTATAGTCCCACTAGTGCCTTGTATAATAGTAACAACACTTCTTTACTTTTGTAATCCAGTCCTTTTGCAATAACTGCCAGGATTTAATTTATCTTTCTCATTATATGCTGTACCTGAGTACCTACTTTCTGCAATTTATGCATATAGACACTCAGATTCCTGCCCACTTACACACATTGCAGCTGTTTCCTATTCAAATAATACTTTGCACATTTATTTTTGCAGCCAAAATGGAAAACTTTGCACTTATCCACATTAAACTCCATCTGCCAGTTTCTGCCCCATTCTCCCAGCCTATCAATATCCATCTGTAATCTCTTTACCTCCTCATTACAGCCTGCTCCCTCACATATTTTAGTATCTCTCTGTGTTTTTTGCTCTGCGTCACTGATTGTAAATACATTGTAAATAGCTGAGTTCAGAAAAGGGAACCCTGTAGCCCCCACTAATTACAGTTTGCCATCCAGAGAAGGACCCATTTATCGTAACACTCTGTTTTGTTTCAGTCAATCCTCTATCCAAGCCAATACCCAATCCCTAACCCCCTGGCATCTAACCTTCTGGATCAGTTTTTTTTTTATGCTTCACCTATTCAAATGCCTTCTGGAAGACTAGACATACCTATCCACTCGATTCCCATTTTTCACTTTGCTGATTACATCCTCAAAGACCTCCAGCAGGTTTGTTAAGCACAATTTGTCCTTTATGAAACTGTGGTGAATTGAGCTTTGTTTTTTCCAAGTGTTTAGTTATCTCTTCCTTTATGATTGACCCCAGCAACTACTCTGTTCCAGACCCAAACTAACTTTCTCACTTTTTGCCTATCTCCCTTTTTAATTAAGTGTGTCTCATTAGCATGTTTCCAATCCACTGGTACCTTTCCAGAATCCAGGGAATTTTGGAATATCAAACTAATTAGATTAGATTACTTAATCTAATCCAGGGAATTTTGGAATATCAAACTAATGCATCCACTATCTCTGTTGCCACCTCCTTTAATACCTTAGGGTGTAGGATTTATCTTCCTTTAGTTCCATCAGTTTACTTAATACCTTCTCGCTAGTTATAGTAGTTTCAACAAATTCCTCTGTAATAACTGCAATTTTTGGAAAGAAATTATCTTGCACTGTGAAAACAGAGGCAAAAAATTGGTTCAGTTCATCTGCCATTTCTGAATTTCCCATTATTACTTCACCAATTTCATCCTCTAAAGGGCCAACATTTGCTTTCACTATTCTCTGGTAATTTGTACTTCTGATTTATCTAAGCTTTAACTTCCAAACTGGATTTAAGTATGTAAGAAGCTTCCTATCCAAAACTACTCATCCCATGTCTTATCCATTATAGGTCCACCTGACAATCAGATCATTTGGATTTTGGGATCAATAAAGTCCTGACTGTCCATTTGTCACCTGATAAACAAGTATGCTGTTTAAGTTGTTGAAATTAGCTACGTTTCATGGACAATTTAGAATTAATTAGTAATATTCAACCAAGCTAGTGGAAGCAGTTGAGGCCGTCTATACCTGATTATGATAATTTGATGATGAAATCTGTCATTATTAGCATTTATTTATTGAATCTTGTGTTTGCTATTTACTGGCAAAAGCCTGCTTGTGAAATGATCCAATTGCAGGTCAAGTTATATAAGCTTAAATAAGATGTAATTCCCTTCTTGTCATCCTTTGCCCTTTCCCCCCACTTATTATAGATTTTGCAATCATTTTTCTTCAGTTAGCAATCAAGTTATCTCTGGACCAAAACATCAGCAGTAAGTACTTTTCATCATACTCTCAGAATAAAAGCCAGGAGTGAGGGACAGAGAAAAATAAGTCAATGACAATTTATCTTGCACTGAAGTTGAACTATTTACCTTGTCATGCACTCTGTCCAGTCATGCCAAACACATGTATAGAAGAGATACTGGACAGTGATTTATCCTGGACTGCAGCCAGTTATTGAGCTGTATTGACAGAGACGGGGAGGAGGTTTCTCAATTGGCCTGGGAATAGTGAGTGCATGACTCACAGAGCATAGATCAAGGCAATAAATCTGAACATATCATAAATTATAACGTTTCTCATTTTCTGCAGTGAATCTTGTCTTGCTAACAAGATGATTTGGTATGAACATGAAATATTTACAGCAACAATCCCTGATCAAAGGTTTGGATCATATTATTCTTAACTTGTAGAATGTATTAGAGTATCATGTTAATGCAGGCTACCAATCAAAGATGAATCCTATAGAATGCTAGATTAGAGGAGCATTCTAGATTTTTGATTCATTTACCTTAGGGAATAGAGGAAAGCCTCACAGAATTTTTCTTTGGAGAGCAAAATTTATTAAGTAATATCAATGACAAAGCTGGTCTATATTATGGAAGAGATAAGCTTGATCAGAAGAATAACATTTTCCCAGTCCATGTTCTGTATGTGCTTACAATCTTGGCCAATCGCATGGTCAAGAAAAACAAGATGTTGAAAGTAATCAGATCTTCCCTGGCCATTAGGCCTTTTGAAGTTGATGATAAAGTAATTTACAAAAATACAACCATAAGACATAAGAGCAGAAGCAGATCATTCAGCCCATCAAGTGTGTTCTATCACTCAATGAGATCAAGACTGATCTGATAATTCTCAATTCCACTTTCCTACCATTTCCCTATAACACTTGATGCCCTAATCAAATAAAAATTTATCTGTCTGAAAAATGGTTTTGGCTTATATATGATGATAATAAGGACTTTTCTTTCCCCCTGAGATGTTCTGTCTTTGACCTGCTGCATTTCTTACTTTCACAATTGTGTTTGGTGGTGACATTTTGAGGATTCTGACTTGGAAATGATAGTGGAGTCACATGGTAGACCCTCTGATTACATGAACAGTAAGTGGCTTGGGGTGTATCTCACTTTAAGTTAAAATTGTTGAGCAATTTTTTCTCTAATTCAGCAGATTCTGCTACAATCAGGGCGTAAAACTGATTTAATCAAGTTCTCCACATCAGCCTGGGTAAGCTGGGCACAGTGTACACATGTAAAGGAATCTGCCTAACTGTCTTTCTATAAAACATCATAAATAAAGCTGGTTCTGCAATCACAACAGATGATCCTACGCAGTAATGAGAATGCAAAAACAGAATTTTGCCTTATTGCTTAAGATTTGGGTACTTACGAATTTAGATCAATGGTTTTATAGTAAAATATTTATCATTCTCTGAATTATCTTTTTAAGTATCCTTAATGCAATTGTCACATATCCTCCCACTACAAGTAATACTGCTATTGCATTTGCAAAAGATTTATTGCCTTTCCAACCAGTTACTACATATTTTATTTTCACAACATTACAGCAGCTGGATCAGAAGTAGTAAGCTGATAAAAATTCAAGTAAGCAGAAGGAGGAGTGATTTATAACATGTAAAAATAAAACAATGCTTTCCTATTGCTAAAAAAGCTTTTTGATTGGAGCATTGTCCAATGTGTATGCAAAATTGTGGAAAATTGTGCAGTCAACACATCTATAAAATAATCGAACAGCTTAGGGCGCATACAATTGTTACAAAAGTTACTTTATATATGTGATGCCTTTTATATATGCCATAAATTATGTGCAGCTGTCTAGTGTTATACTTTAGTGAGGTATCACCTACAGATACAAATATGAAGAAAGGAGTTGTTTTATTGGATTGGCACCAGCACAACAATCTGTATCTGTGCCAAGAATAGGAAGTCGCAACGTGGTATTTCTGTGGGCAAGACAGTTGCAGGCAGAGGGATGAAAGGGATTGTCACTATCTGAAAGCTCCCAGTATTCATGACACATGTGCTAACAGATTAAAAATGATATGTGAAGACAAAAGCTGCCAAATCCTAATTAAAAGATTTCTTACACATAATAATTCAGTGTGCATGATGAAATGAAAAATGGCTTTACAGTTCAAAAATACAGCTTGTGACAGATTGGAGTACACAAATGGTACAAACCCACAAACTGAGAGAGAATTCTGTTTATAATAGGTGTCCATATTGTCTTCCATTGTTATTTTGAAACAGTTCCCTCAATGGCTCTGCTCGCCCAGAAAATGAGGCACAAAAGCCAAGAAAGTTTGATATGAACGGTGGAATCTCCCAATCCCAGAGTTGGTGGGCAGAGGGTAGAAAGTATCATCACTGGGTAGGGTGGTTGTGGACCAGAACCATATTACTTTCCTGACCTCAAGGGGAATTAATTTCTGGCTGCGATGTTACAGCCCCACCACCATACGAGGCCTTAAGTTGTCAATGAATGACTGCTGAAGCACCTAAGCTTTCCTGAGCTGGGTTTATTTCAATTACAGGTGAGACAGAAATGAATCAACTCACCCATCTGATAAACCAATGTGGGTGGGCTGGCGGGTGGTGGCAATGTGTAGTGGTGGGCCTCCATTTGTAGGATTTGTGCACGATTGAGGGCGTGACATAGTACAGCATGATGACTGTACAGAGTTCACCTCATATTCACACTCCAGACACCAGTGCCCTTCCTCCTGTTGACTCCACCTCAACATGGACCATACATATCATCACCACACCACAATTCCCACCCAAACAGCACTCTTTCTTTTCTCTGGGCCATTTCATTGTACTAGTAATCCACAGCGTGTTGCAATAGCAGCTACAGTTTCCTTCCAGACACTGTTAAGTGCTTGTGCTGCCAGGTTCTGACTGGGAAACAGTTCTTTCTGGATGATATTTTCTCAATTAGATTTCTTATCACAGGAAAAACCAATTAGCTGCCTGATAGATTTGGTAGGCATTCTGAGGTGAAATAGATTGTAGGTTTCTCTCCATTTACTTTTCCCACTTTTGGACTCAGCTGATTTCAGCTCCTGAAAAGATAAAAGCACTAGAACTGGCCTCAACATCTCTAGTTGTGGAAGAAAGAAACTGACAATAGTTTGGGGAATGAAATGTGTTATATTCCACAATAGAAATTCATAGGATTTAAACTAGTTCAGTTATTCATCAGTGAGGTAGTGTGAAGGAAAATGATTCATAATATATGAGATTAATACAGGAGTATATGGTTGAAAGTTACTTTTTAGTAATACATACAACGGGATATATTTCTTTAACAGGGACATAAAAAATAGTAGTTGTCTTGCCCATACCCTAGTAGGTAAATGCACAATATTCATTCTGAAAAATAAAGTTGCAATCAGATAAGTCCCATGACTTATTACCTGAAACTTGACTAAGGAAATTGAACCAATCTGTTATGAACCAGGCCAGACCCCCTCAGAAAGTAGCCTAGACCTTAACATTTTCTTATTGTAAAGGGAGATGTGAAGTGATGTTCCAGGTTTGATGCAGCTGGTCAAACCACTCAGCTTTAAGCAAAACATTAATTATTTAAACACTGCAGTTAAAACATGAACAAAAAAAGGAATTTAGAATAACCTAACTATTGGAAAACTTAACTGACCTGATACAGCAACTGTTACTAATTAACTGTTCCAATATAGTAACATCTCTTAAATACAAACCTTGGCATAAAGGTAAATTCAAACACAGATTCTTACAGGATGGAGGGAACAACATCCAGAGAGAGATTTCAGAGAAATAGGAGGAATCACTTACTGAAGCTTGCAACTCTGCTGGACTCCAACATCTTGTGATTGCTACAGCTAAAAATAACTAGAAAGCCTGAACTGGGAGAATTGGTCATTCCACTCCCATTGTTTAATTATTTTTTAAAACCCAAAGGCCTCTTAAACTTAGACTCTTCGGCACCTCTGCCTTTACAACCTCTCTTCAAAAAAACCCAGGAGAAAATAATCTTTTCAAAGTGACAGCATCGTCACCTAACTCTGGTTTTCAAGAGTAAAGTCAAAGTTACATTACTTAGTAATTTATCAGGCACCTTCATTTTAGTAGGTGGTCCTTTCAACAAATATTGAATAAAGATTATTATCAAAGTGAAACATTCTACGCAATCATTAATTAAACAACCCAATAAATTCATTATAATTACTATTTGGAAACTTGCTTAAATTCATTTCAGACTTATTTTTAATTTAACAAGTTTCACACACTTGGGGATTAAAATAACCTAACTTTAATATTTGATGGATATTTTATGTTTGTTACATTTAAAATCTGAAGTTTAGATTTGAGCTATAGGGAGAGGTTGAATAGGATGGGGCTATTTTTCCTGGAGCGTCGATGGCTGAGGGGTGACCTTATAGAGGTTTACAAAATCATGAGGGGCACGGATAGGATAAGTAGACAAAGTCTTTTCTCTGGGGTAGGGGAGTCCAGAACTAGAGGGCATAGGTTTAGGGTGAGAGGGGAAGGATAAAAAGGACCTCAGGGCAATCTTTTTCATGCAGAGGGGAGTACGTGTATGGAATGAACTGCAAGAGGAAGTGATGAAGGCTGGTACAACTGCAACATTTAAAAAGCATCTGGATGGGTATATGAAAAGAAAAGATTTGGAGAGATATTGGCCAGGTGCTGGCAAGTGGGACTAGATTAGGTTGGGATATCTGGTCGGCATGGACAGGTTGGACCGAAGAGTCTGTTTCCATGTTGTACATCTCTATGACTCTATAAATAACAGCTATCATTTATTTCCAGGATTTATTCAGTTTTACCATTTCTGTTTACCTTATACATACTGAAATGTATGCATTTTCATGAGAATGAGTTTGGGTGTTGAGAAGTTGAAAGTAGTGGGTAGATAAGGTGTTTGAAACAGCATAAGGGATACTTTCCTTTATTGGTCAAGTAATTGAATAAAAGAGCAGGGAGGTTATGCTAAAATATAGAAACAGTTGTTAGACCACAGCTGGAGAACAATATACAGTTTGGGTCACTGTGTTACAGGTGGGGTGACTTTCTGTCTCGAGTGAGAGTATGAGGACTGAAAAGCTTTAGTGAGAAAGATTGAAAAGGTTGACCTTTGTCCTTTGGGGTAGACAAGGCTGAGAGGACATTTAATTGAAGTAAAATTATGTGGATAACATGACCTATTTTCCTTAGCAGAAAAGTCAACAATCATTGACAGCAATGAACAGAAGAAAGTAAGCAGTTTTGAGGAGCAATTCCTGCCTCAGGTGACTGTCTGTGTGGAGTTTCCTCCGGGTGCTCCGGTTTCCTCCCACAGTCCAAAAATGTGCAGGTTAGGTGAATTGGCCATGCTAAATTGCCCATAGTGTTAGGTGAAGGGGTAAATGTAGGGGAATGGGTCTAGGTGGGTTGCGCTTCGGTGGGTCGGTGTGGACTTGTTGGGCCGAAGGGCCTGTTTCCACACTGTAAGTCATCTAATATAATCTAAATATTTTCCCCGTACAACAGTGGAGAGTAGGAACTCATAAGGTTCAAGTAGCAGAAGCAGTGACTCTGATGAGTGATGAATGACAGAAAGTTGAGATCAAATGTATAATTCTCCAAAATAGTGAGAACTTCTCCAAAGTAATACAAGTTGCCTCTCAGATCAAGAAAGGGGGAGACATTGGCCTGATGTTATTATATCTAAACTTAATCCACGGAACCAGGTAATGTTCTGAGGTCTGGGTTCAGATCCCACCATGGTAGATGGTGGAATTTGAATTCAATAAAAGTTTGGAATTAAGGAGCTAATGATGACCATGAAACCAATGTTGATTGTCAAAAACAAAACATACAGTTCACTTTAGGGGAGGAAAGTGCTGTTCTCACCTGATCTGCAACACATGTAACTCCAGACCCACAGCAATATCATTGATTCTTAACTGCCCTTTGGGCAATTAAGGATGGGCAGTAAATCCTAGCCTAGTTAGCAATGCTCATATCCCATGATCAAACAAAAAAAAACTAATGTGAGTAAAAGCCATTTCACTTAGACTGGATGAATGGTTGAGGACACAGGATCTGTATGTGATGGAGTTTAGAAGGATGAGTGGGCATCTCATTAAAACTGAGTGATAAAGCTGAATAGAGTGGATGTGGAGAAGATGTTTCCACTAGTAGGACAGACTAGGGCCCAAGGGCACAACCTCAGAGTAAAGGTCTGACCTTTTAGGACCAAGACGAGGAGGAATTTCTTCAGCCAGAGGGTGGTGAATTTATGGAACTTATTGCCACAGAAGGCTTTACAGGCCAAGTAATTGAATGTCTTTAAGACAGAGTAGATAGCTTCTTGATTAGGAAGAGGATCAAGGGTTACGGGGAAAAGGCAGGAGAATGGGGCTGAGAAACATTTCAGCCATTATTCGAATGGCTAAGCAGATTTGTTGAGCCAAATCACCTTATTCTGCCCCTGTATCTTATGGTCTTATGATTTAGACTCATTGTTAGATCTTATTTCTTCGATAGTATTCCTTTGTCAGCTCTCTTAATAGTCACCAAGCTCTCACTTCATATTCAATAGTGAGTGCCAGAAGGTCCAGGAAATCTGTACACCCACAAAGTTGAAATAGCTTGTAATAAACTTCGAAAGTAGCAACCCACAACTCCTGAGGGCATTTTCATGCAAACAGTAAGTATTGAATGCACTCTCTGAGTGTAGATGTCGGTGAATTGACTTGCTGACATGCTGCTTATTCCATGATCTGAACCACTGTCTCCCCTTAGCCCATTTCCAAACCCTTTCACCCTCTGAAGTTATGATTTTCTCAACAGCACCATAGACACAACCTTTGGACTATTGCGTTTAACTGGGCATGTGTGGACTCCAGAAGATGGTGTCAGTTTTAGAAGAGCAATGAAGGTGGAGGCTAATAATGTAGCTGTCATTCCTGTCACAAAGGTCAAACCAGTAATTTGAATGCTAAGAGATATGGAGAAAGAAAGGGAATGTGGGATTAAATTGCACAGCAATCAGAATGACTGACTGGATCTGCTCAATGACTTTTCCTGTCCCTTTCTTCCTGCACCTAATCACTGTTACAAAACACTGTGACTGTGAATGCCAACTGAGAACTGGATTTGCTTACTCATATATGTGAATCCTTTGACAAAGGGTCAGTTAGACTCGAAATGTCAGCTCTTTTCTCTCCTTACAGTTGCTGCCAGACCTGCTGAGATTTTCCAGCATTTTTTCTTTTGGTTATGTGAATCCTCACTTGGCCAAAACGTTTGCTGCAATTCATCAACAATGCTTGCACTCGATGAATGATTCTGTGTGTAAACTCAAGGAGAGCAAACTGTCCTCACTGAATGATTGTGGACAAAATAATGGAAAAAAGAAAAAAATACAGAAAATCAACACAGAAAACTTTAGGGAAAGCTTTCCTGATTGTACCTTCAAAAACACAAGCACATTTCAGATAGAATGATGATGTTGTTGTTATCACAGAGACATGGTTGAGAGAGGGATAGGATTGAAAGCTTAACGTTCTAGGAAATCAATGTTTTTGATGAGACAGAGGTGAAAGCAAATGAGGTGGGGAGTTGCATTTCTAGTTAGGGAGTATATCATGCCTGTGTAGAAGGAGGATACCCTGGAGAGGTCTTTTAGCAAGGCATTATGGGTAGAGCTCATGATTAGGAAGAGTGCAATCACAATGCTGGGATTGTACTACAGACACTTAGCTAGAGATAGAGGAATAGGTATGTAGTGAGATTCTGGAAAGATGTGAAAATAGCAGGGTTGTTGTGCTGGGTGATTTAAACTTCTCCCATATTGACTCAGACTCCCTTAGTGCCAGGGGTTTGGATGGGAAGCAATTTGTTAGGTGCATGCAGGAATTTTTTTTTGAAGCAGTATGTGGACAGTCCAATGATAGAGGGGACTACATTGGATATAATATTGGGAAATAAGCCCAGCCAGAAGATCAAAGTTTCAGTGGGTGAGCATTTTAATAATAGCGACAATAATTCTGTAAATTTTTGGATAAAGATGAGAGTGGACCTCAGATGAAAGTGTTAAACTGGGGGTAGGCCAGCTATAACTGAACAAGGCTAGAATTGGAGAAAATGGATTGGGAGCAGCTGTTTAAGAATAAATCCACATCTGATATATGGGAGTCTTTTAAAGTTGGTTGGAGTGAAGGACAGGCATATTCCTATGAAAATGAAGGACAGGAATGGCAGCATCCAGGAACCTTTGATAACAGAGGAAATTATTAGCTCAGTCAAATAAAAAGGAAGGATACCTGAAGCTTATGCAACTATAAACAGACAAAGTTCTTGAAGATTACAGAGGAAGTATGAAAGAGCTCAACTGGGTAATTAGAAGGGCTAAAAGGGGCTATCAAATGTTCTTGGTCAGCAGAGTTAAGGAGAATCTCAAGGCATGTTATACATATATTAGGATCAAGAGTGTAGCTAGGGAAAGAGTAGCCCCACTCAATGATAAAGGAGGGAGGTTATATGTGGAGCAAGAGTGAGATTCTTTATATTGGTATCCACCAAAGAGAGGGATGTGATGAATGTGGTTAAGAAGGCATTCAGCACGCTTGCCTTCATTGCTCAGACCTGTGAGCATAAGAGTTGGGACATCATGTTGAGGTTGTACAGGACATTGGTGAGGCCTCTTCTGCAATACTGTGTGTAGTTCTGGACATCCTGTTTATGGAAGGATATTATTAATCTGGAGAAATTTCAGGAAAGATTTACCAGGATGTTGTAGGAAATGGAGGGTTTGAGTTGTAAAAAGGCTGGATAGGCTGGGGCTTTTTTTCAATGGAGCGTAAGTAATTAAGGGGCGACCTTATAGAGATTTATAAAATCATGAGGGACATAGATAAGGTGAATAACAAAGGTCTTTTCCCTACAGTGAGGAATTCAAAACCAGGAGGCATATTTCTAAATAGCTGGAGCCTTAACAGATATGTCTGCATCCTCTTTGGCCTCAGGCAAGGTTCCAGAGGACTGGAGAATGGCCAATGTTGTTCTTTTGTTTAAGAAGGGAAACAGATAATCCAGGTAATTATAAGATGGTAAACCTGACATCAGTGGTGGGGAAGATGTTGGACAAGGTAATGAAAGGCAGGATTTATTCACATTTGGAAGTAAATGGACTTGTTGGTGATAGACAGCATGGGTTTATCATGGGAAGGTCATATCTCACTAATTTGATTGAGCCTTTTGAGGAGGTGAAAAATGTGGTGCTGGAAAAACACAGCAGGCCAGGCAGCATCCAAGGAGCAGGAGAATCGACGCTTCGGGCATAAGCCCTTCTTTAGGAATGAGGCTGGTGTGTCAAGATATGAGGGATATATTTCCCTCCCCACCTCTATCAGCGTTCAGGAGAGACCACTCCCTCCGCGACTCCCTCGTCAGGTACACACCCCCCACCAACCCAACCTCCACACCCGGCACCTTCCCCTGCAACCGCAAGAGGTGCAAAACTTGTGCCCACACCTCCCCCCTCACCTCCCTCCAAGGCCCCAATGGATTTTTCCATATCCATCGCAAATTCACCTGCACCTCCACACACATCATTTACTATATCCGCTGCACCCGATGTGGTCTCCTCTACATTGAGGAGACAGGCCACCTACTTGCAGAACATTTCAGGGAACACCTCTGGGACACCCGCACCAACCAACCCAACCGCCCCATGGCTGAACACTTTAACTCTCCCTCCCACTCCGCCAAGGACATGCAGATCCTTGGCTTCCTCCATCGCCAGACCCTGGCCACATAGCGTCACTCCCCCAAATTCCCTCCCCCCTACCTTTTATCTCAGCCCACTTGGCACCCCCGCTTCAGTCCTGAAGAAGGGCTTATGCCCGAAATGTCGATTCTCCTGCTCCTCGGATGCTGCCTGGCCTGCTGTGTTTTTCCAGGACCACATTTTTCAGGTCTGGTCTCCAGCATCTGCAGTCCTCACTTTCTCCTTTTGAGGAGGTGACAAGTATGATTGATGAGGGAAAGCGTTGTCTACATGGATTTTAGTAAGATATTTGATAAGCTACCTCACGGCAGGCTGGTACAAACATAGAGTGTCATGGGATCCAGGGTGAGCTGGCTAGGTGGATACTGAACTGTTTTAGTCATACAAGACAGAGAGTACTGGTGGAATGTTGCTTTTCAGAATGGAGATCAGTAACTAATTTTGTTCTGCAGGGATTAGTGCTGGGACCTTTGTTGTTTGTAATATATACATAGATGATGTAGGAAAATGTAGGTGGTCTGATTAGTAAGTTTGGACTGACACAAAAATTGAGGGAGTTAAAGACAGTGAGAAGGATTGTCAAAGGATACAGTGGGATATTGATTGAAGATTTGGGCAAATAATTGGTAGATGAAGTATAATCCAGACAAACGTGAGGTGTTGCACTTTGAAAGATCAAATTCAGCTGTAAATTATATAATAAATAGTAGACTTAATAGTCACATAGGTTTGTTCAATATATTTGGATAAGTTGTATGATCCTTTGATCTTTTACCTATAAATTCTGTGTCCAATCTATTGTCTCTCACTCGCTGCCTGAAGAAGGAGCGGTGGCTCTGAAAACTTGTGGTTTCAAATAAAACTGTTGGATTATAACCCAGTGTTGTGTGATTTTTGACCTTGTCCACCCCAGTCCAATACCAGCATCTCCACTTCACAGAACCCTTAGGAGCAATCTAGGTGTACAAGGTCCACAGATCCCTGAAAGTGGTAACACATGGTGGATAAGGTGGTCAAGAAGGCATACAGCATGTTTGCCTTCATCGGCCAGGGCACCAAATATACATTTGGCAAGTTCTGTTACAACGGTATAAACTTTAGTTAAGCTACATTTGGAATATTGTGACAGAACTGATTGCCACACTACCAGAAGGACATGGATGCTTTGGAGAGGGTGCAGAGAAGAATTATCAGGATGTTGCCTGGTCTAGAGGGTCTTAGTTATGAGGAGAGGTTGGGTAAACTCAGATTGTTTTCACTGGAGGCTGAGGAGTGACCTGTAAAAGATCTACAAAACTATGCAAGGCAGAGCCAGGGTGGCTTGTCAGAGGCTTTTCCCAAGGGTAGAAAAGTCAACTACACGAGGCACAGGTTCAAGGTGAGAGGTGGAAAGTTTAGGAGAGAATTGTAGGGAAAGGTTTTCACACAGAAGGTGGCGGATGCCTTGAATGCACTGCTAGTGCAAGTGGTTGAAGCAGGCATGTTAGCCACACTAAAGGCATATCTTGATAGACCAGGATAGACCATGAATGGGGGGTGAAGAGAGCGATAGAAATCATGTAAGTGTAATAAGTAGTGGGTAAAATAAGGATTATGACTCTGCGCAGATGTGATGGGCTGAAAGGCCTGTTCCTTGTATTGTATTATTGTACTATTGTTATTATAAAAGGAGTGGCTTAATATGGGGCTTGTCGGCGACACCCACATTCCATGAAAAAATAATTAAAAATTGATTCATGATTTTGCTAAATAAAACACAAAATAAATTGTCTTCCTTTGTAACAGATCTTAGCTGGCCAAGAAATTTAAAGTTAAGTGATGTTTTCTTGGAATAGACTTTCTGCCTTACAAAAGGTAAAAAAGAAATTGAGAGAGCACAAAACTTTGAAATTTCATTTTTAAATGGCAAACACCTCCATTCTCTCAAGTTTGTGAGCTTAATACCAATTACAAATGGTTTTGAGTGAAAGTGACACACTGTCTTGTCTAATTTTGCATTTTTTAAAAACGTTTTTTTTATCTCAAACATGATGTGCAATTATCGTAAAAAGTGAAATAGTCAGAATATTCATGGCATTACAAGGCAAGATTAGCCAAAGAATTGTTTTCAACTGTCACATAAAAAAACCAGTAGTCTATATTAATTGATGGTTGAAATATTTTGTGTGGGTGTGTTCCCTTCCATTATTTTCTGTTGTACTTGTTGCTGAAAAGCATTTCTTAGTTATTCAAAGTAAGTACAGTTAATTGTAATAATTTAGGAAAAGTTGTCAGGCACAGTGTCTCTCTAGTATGTAATGACAAAGATGCACAAAACATGTCTATGACCCCTGGCTGATGCTGACATTTAACTAGTTTTTCAGGATACAATGAATTGTGCCATCTTGGAGGAATAAATAATTCTTTCGGTGTTTTGAGTTCAGAACCTTTATGAAAATTGAAGTGTGCAAAACCAAATCAGTTCATTAGTATCAGTCGGTCCTCATCAACATTTCAAACTATGTGCCAAGTATTCACCAGAGAATTGCCACTTTTACATGACCGTACTCATCACTGCATAATTATTAGGAACCTATAGGTTAACTATCACATTCAGTGTTATCAAAGAACTGTACAGGATAGAGGGAAGCCATTCAAAGAAAGACTTGAATTTATTTGACATCTTTCACAATAACAGGAATCACAACCCATGAAGTGCAAAGTAGAAAATGCATCTGCTAATTTGCATGCACTGACCTCCACAAAATCTCTCAAAGAGAAATATGATAATGACACATAGCATGTTTGTCATGCCATTGAAGGGGTGAATGTTGGCCAGGACACTGGAGATAATTTCAATTCTTCTACAAATAGTGACCACCTGAGAGGACAAACAGTATCTTGATTTAATATGATTTTAATTTGTGCATGGGATATGGCATCACTCACTTAACTAGTATTTATTAAGAGTTAACTATATTGCTGTGGGTCTGAAGTCACATGTATGCCAAACCAAGTAAGATCAGCAAATTTCCTTCTTTCAAGGGCATTAGTGAACCAGATCTGTTTTTATAGCAATTAACAATGGTTACCTGGTCATCATTAGGCTGGCTTTCGATTTTAGATGCTTGGATTGGATTTAAATTTTAACATCTTCCATGGTGGGACTTGTATCAGATCTTTAGAACATTGGTCTGAGAATCTGGATTGCAAGTCCAGTGACATTACCTCCACATCAACACCACCCAACAACTTTTCCAACACTGCAGCACTCCCTCCTTGCTGTAGACTCTGCCTGGATTCTTATATTCTGATAAAAATGACTTGAATCTTCAATTCTTTCACTCAGATATGAGACTGCCACCTTTGGATCACAGCTGGAACTGCATCCACCACATTGAAATTTGTTCTCACTCTTTGGAATCGGCACCGATTATCCAGTTCCCTTTTGAAAGTTAATAATAAACTTTCGTCCATCACTATTGCAGGCACACAATCCAGTTCATAACAGTTCACCATGTTAAAAGACCTTCACATCTTCCTTCTGGCGTTTTTGTCAATTGAATTAATGTGCACCAAGACAATTCTCAAATGGAAAAAAAGTTTTAAGAATTCATCAAGTCATTAGAAAATTATATTTAACATTCATTCATGAAATTGGCAACCAAATGTTCAGTCAAAAAGTAATGTTTGAAAAGGTTTTTAAGGAAGAAATGCAAAAGTTTAGCCTCAAGTCTCTAGAGATGGAGGCAACTTGCCAAAGAAGGAACAGAGAGAAAAAGCATTGAAACATGACTGAAAGATTTCAATGGAAGGGAATAAAAACTCTGCAAAGAAAGGCAAGCATGGATTTGAAGCCAAGGACATAGATTTTAATTCAAAAGAATACGCCATTGGAATTTGAGGAAAACAAGTCATGTGTTGGGTGAGCAGAGTGCGTGTATTTTGGCAAGGATGGAAGCTGGATTGTTAGATTGACTTATGGCTCCATTTGAATGAGTCAAAGCTTTGGGAGGATGGAGCATGAGACATCAGTAAGAAGGATATGGGAAAAATTGCCAGTTAAATTAGATTGAGGACAGTGAATTCTATGCTAAAAGAAGAAGGCTTGAAGCTAGATTGCAAGTTTGCCTCAGGCCATTTTTTAATTGGTCACTTTACCAACTACCTTGATGGTAAATTGGATGTAAATCTAATGGTAGTCATCAGGTAGTCTAGCTAGAAAGACAGGTGAGAAAAAATCAGGCATCTGGGTGGGGATCTAGCAGGAGTTTGCAATGTGTTTTGATGTAATACTAATTGCTTACTGTGAATATTTATACTTCAGCCTGTGACAATATGTTGGATAATGTAGCTCTGCCTCAGAATCCAACTGTTGTTTGAATGCTTCAAAGGAGAATTGTTATGGACCGGGCCAGACCCCCTCAAAATATTTCAAGAAGGTAGCCCAGACCCTAACTGTTCTAATTGTTTTATGCAGGTGTACAGTGGGTATTCCAAGAGTGATGCAGCTGGCCCAAACATTCAGATTTAAACAAAACAATATTTATTTATACGTGAACAAAAGAGAACAGAATATAAAATAACATGACTTACCTGAAAACCCAATCGACTCAACTTAATGTTGCTGTTTGAAATATTTGTAAACGTCCTATAAACGTCCCTTAGCAAAAAAAAAGGTAAAATCAAACCCAGGTTCTTACAGGAGAGATGTCAGAGAGAGAGAAAGGATCAGCATGGAGCTGTTTCTTTGACCAGCAGCCTCAAACACTGACTGCTTGCTAAAACTAAATCAGACTCTGAATTGAGAGAACTGGCCACTCCCCCTTCATTGTACAGGTGTTGTAAAAGAAAGACCGAAAAGCATTCTCAAGTAGATAAACCTAGACATATTGGAACCTCTGATTTTATGGCCCCTCTGAAAGAAAACCAAGGAAACATAACCTTGTTAAAGGAGCAGCACCATCACAAAACAAAGTTAACTAAAGTTTAGATTTCATTGGATGATTCTTTTTCTACGATTTTACTTTACCCACAATGGACTGAAATCCCTTCCTGCTCTCTCAACTAACAGCTGTCCACCTGCTAATGTAGCTTACTTAATAGGTCTTGGTCAGCTTCCCCCACCCCCACCTCATCTGTCCCATTGTCTCCAGTATGGTTCCTGGCCTGGAGTCTGCTACAGTCCAGATAATGGTTACTAGTCCCAATGGCGCTGCAGGTACTGAACAGCTGCTGGGCTTCTCATTGGCTTCCAGTTCTTGTGGAGAAGGAGTTGCTCTTCACTTTCCAGATTCTGGATCAGTGGTGCTGGAAGAGCACAGCAATTCAGGCAGCATCCGAGGATAGGCAAAATCGACGTTTCGGGCAAAAGCACTTCATCAGGAATAAAGGCAGAGAGCCTGAAGTGTGGAGAGATAAGCTAGAGGAGGGTGGGGAGAGAGTGGCATAGAGTACAATAGGTCAGTGGGGAAGGAGATGAAGGTGATAGGTCAGGGAGGAGAGGGTGGAGTGGATAGGTGGAAAAGGAGCTGGGCAGGTCGGACAAGTCCGGACAGGTCAGGGGATCGAGTTTCTGGAGGTTAGAAGCTAGGATGAGGGGGGGGAAGGGGAAATGAGGAAACTGTTAAAATCCACATTGATGCCCTGGGGTTGAAGTGTTCCGAGGCAGAAGATGAGGCGTTCTTCCTCCAGGCGTCTGGTGGTGAAGGAGCGGCGGTGGAGGAGGCCCAGCACCTCCATACCCTC
>NC_057719.1:33784275-33794215 GCF_004010195.1 Chiloscyllium plagiosum
GCCATGGTGGTCAGGCTTGTGGATCTTGGGAAGGAGGTAGAACTGGGCAGTGCGGGGTTCCCGGACTATGAGGTTGGAAGCTGTGGGTGGGAGATCTCCTGAGGTGATGAGGTTGTGTATGGTCTGGGAGATGATGGTTTGGTGATGGGGGGTGGGGTCATGGTCAAGGGGGCGGTAGGAAGAGGTGTCCTCGAGTTGGCGTTTGGCTTCAGCGATGTAGAGGTCAGTGCGCCAGACTACCACTGCGCCCCCTTTGTCCGCAGTCAGTTCTAGGATACATAATTTCCAAATTAACTCTAACCTCTCCCCGTCCTTTCCAGAAAGTTGACCATACTGGAGTAGAGTTACTGACTGCAAGACTATCAACTGTTGGGATTGGCGAGTGTCCTTCTCCTTTTCCTCCGCCCCAAACTGATCTGCAAAGCCACAAATTCAATGAACTAGGTCAAAATAATTTTCTTCTCAACAATTATCATCATATTTGCAACGCTTCCCTTTGTTAGGGACTGGGCCAGACAACTCAAACCATTGTTAAGCAGGCAGCCCTAGACCTAACTTCGCAGTTTGTTTTGATAAGTGTGCAGTGAAAATTACCCAGAGTAAGATAGCTAGGTTGCCTACTAGATTTTAAAATGACAACAAAAATGTATTCACAAAATTACACAATGAAACACAAAGAACAAAATGAAGAACTCCTGCAGAACTTAGCCTATCCAACTAGACTTAATTATGCTGTTCCAAATATACACAATAGTTCCAATCAGCAAACTCCTTTTAAAGCCCAGTGTAAATGGAACACATGCTTACAGGTTGAAGTTGAAGGACAGAAAAGAGAGAGAGTTTCCACACAGCTCCCTGTTGACTTCCCACTTCAAGACTGAACTAATGTTGCTCAGCTCAGCTAAAGAGCTGACCACTCCACTTTCACTATACAGGTCACTTCTAAAACATGACCACTTTGGCCTGAGGTCTCATCTGTTTACATAGAAACAAAAGGCCTCGCAAAATCCTTTTCATCTCTGTACCAAATCAGACTGATCGGATCCCGGCCCAGTTTATTGCCACTCTGAAAAAAATCAAGGACAGAGTCTCCCTGAGCCAAGGAAAAAAGGGACTAGCTTTGTGACACTGGAAAATTAGGCTGTGTAGCATTTTTTTAAAATGAACTATAATTCCTCTGTTGTTTACAAAGTTGCTTTAACCCCAACTCAAATTTGCATCTACAGGGGTATAAATAAATTTAAGTGAAATTTGCTTGATCACAAGCCTTGTTACATTGTCAAATAATTTATATTGGATGATTTTTGGAATGATTTATTTTGTATCATGCTGGTATAAAGGTATAAAGTCCTTACATTACTTGCTGTTAGCTTTTTTCTTATCTCTGACCTGAACTGTGAACGGAGCTCATAAGAAGATTAAGCTTATCAATGTAGAACTCTACTTGTAGATTTTGTTCATGTTCAATCTCATGCTTTTGAACTGAAGGTGAAAAACCTTTCAAATAAGTACTTAAGAGGCAACCTCTCATAGCATCTATAAATCTGGATTACAGGGATGTTGGTTAAAATTATTGACTTAGTGATTATCAATTTCCTCAGCATCATTAATGTATAACAAGCCAAGTAAAAATGAAAACTAGCTGTTTCATAGTATAGGGCAGCAATAAATAAAATAAGCCACTTCTAATATTCATGTGTTAAGCAACAGAAAAATCACCAAGGTATAATGTCTCTCTCTGGTCACTGGGTCAACATATCATGACCTCTAACCATTACTCAAACTTCAAGGAAATCCTGTCATTAAAAATGTATTCAAATAAAAGCATTATTTCTGAGAATCCATGAAGCAATCATCACAAGATTTAAACACAATATTTTGCTGTCTTCTTTTAGGAAAAAGGTGAGTTTCATTAATGCAGATTGGGCTAGATTAATAGATATCCTTCAATGAAAGTTTTATCTTCAAAATAATATTTCAACTGGAAGTGGCGACTACATGTTTCATTTAAATAGGAATCTCTTGGTTCATAAAATTGAACCACTTTGCTCCTTATAGTAATTAACATTCTGTACATTCAAGGTGAAAGAGACAAATCCAAACTAAACAAAGGCTCCTCTTATTCTAATGTAAAGCTTTGTCAAAAAAAAATTCATCTTATAATTTTAGCTCTTTTTTCAGTCAGTTTCACTTGAGCTTTTGGGACAGAACACAGGTTAAGTGAGGCACTGCCTGAGTGAGTGTGCTTTTTGGAATTTGGAACTGTGTGAAAATTGAACTGGCTTTTTTTCCCTCTCCTTTTTGAAGGTTAAAGTTCAGTAGTCTAGTTAAATATTTAATAACTGACTATCAGTATTAGTCAAAAAGGATAACTAGGGAAAGAATAGGACCTATTAAGAACCACAGTGGTAATTTGTGCATGGAACCAGAATTCATAGGTAGAGTTCTAAATGAACAGCTTGTGTCAGTATTTACGAGTGAGAGAGATGATGTGGACAAAAATATCAAGGAGGAGGGCTATAATGTACTTAAAGTAGTTAGTTTAGACACAGAGGAGGTTCCGTGTGGACTGGCAGGCTTAAAGATAGATAAATCTGCAAATCTGGATGAAATATTGTGCAAGCTGTTGAGTGAGACAAGGGAGGAAATAGCAGAGCATTAGCAATAATTTTCAATTCCGCTTTGGCCACAGGAGCAGTGCCAGTGGACTAGAAGATAGCCAATTTGGTACCACCATTCAAGAAGGGAGTAAGGGATAAATCAGGATACTACAGGCCAGTCAGTCAGGCTAACCTCAGCGGAGGGGAAACTATTGAAAGTAATTCTGAGGGACAGATTTAATCTGCATTAATTAATCAGAATCAGCAAGGCTTTTGACAAGGTCCTACATGGGAGACTAATAGTGAAGGCAAGAGACCACGGGATCCAAGGTAAAAACAATGACTGCAGATGCTGGAAACCATATTCTGGATTAGTGGTGCTGGAAGAGCACAGCAATTCAGGCAGCATCCAAGGAGCTTTGAAATCGACGTTTTGGGCAAAAGCCCTTCATCCTGATGCTGCCTGAACTGCTGTGCTCTTCCAGCACCACTAATCCAGAACCACGGGATCCAAGGAAACTAGGCAAATTGGTGACAGAATTGGCTGAGTGGCAGGAAGCAGAAGGTGATCTTCGAGGGGTGTTTTTGTGACAAGAAACCTGTATCCAGTGGGGTCTGCAATGATTAGTATTGGGATCTTTGCTGTTTGTGGTATATAAATGACTTAGACTTGAATGTAGGTAAGTTGATTATTAAGTCTGGGAATGATACAAAAGTTAGTTGTGAATAAATGAATGATTGACTTGAATGAATTATTTTATTGCCAGATGTATTCTACATTAAGAATCCAACAAAATACAGTGAAAAGCTTTCATTTGTGGCCATGATTTGGTGCCATTTTGAACAGCTTAAGAATAAGGAAAAGAAAAAACAAAGACGTAGCTTAAAGAGAATCCATCAGTCCAGTGCCAGCTCATCATCACCAACAACGCCTGCATCACCAACCCTCGTCCACTGCTTTGCCATCGTCTACACTGGACCTAACCAACATTGAAGTCACCGATCCTCATGCGCCATTTTTCGCTGTTGGGCTGATACTCCTCAACTACCGCCTGCACAGGACCAACCAGCATCAGAGTCTCATCTCTCGCCCACCTCATCGATGTTGCTGCGATGGCCTTCTGCTTCTGCTTCACCACTACCAGTGCCAGACCCAACCAATGACAAAGTCACCAATCCTCAGGTACCATCTTTCACTGCTGGGGTTACCGCGCCAACATCACCTCCGCCAAGGTGGCAATGGCCAATTCCAATGCTCACCCCAGAAAAGTAAGGGCTCTCTTGAGAGCCACGTGCTAGCTCCATTCGAGGTCTGCAAGCTGGGTCCACTCAAGTTCCAAGCAGTGGACCCATTCAAGGTCCGTGTGCTGGGCCGACTCAAGGTCTGTCCACTCAAGATCCACGCTGGGCACTTGCAGTTATTGATGCCCACCAAGCTCAGGGTCAAGAGGTTAATAAAGATATTGACAGAATAAAAAAAACAAAAATGGCCAGAGCAGATGAGCTCCAACTGGGGAGCCCTACTCCAATGCCATCTTTCTAATCTAACTAAATAGTAAGGAGGATAGCCTTAGATTACAGAAGGATAAAGGTTTGAGCTGATGCACTCGGGCAGGACAAACAAGAGAAGCGAATACTTGATGAACAGTAGGAGCCTGGGAGGCACTGGACATCAGAGGTAGCTTGATATGCATGTTCACTGGTCAATTCGTCACCATACTAGGTAACAGCTGCGGGGGTCTCCGGATGAAGCACAGGTGGTATAGCCTGCTTTCTACTTATGTGTTTGGGTTTCCTTGTGTTGGTGATATCATTACCTGTGGTGATATCATTTCCTGTGGTGATGTCATTTCCTGTTTGTTTGGGGTGGTAAATGGGATCCAAGTCATCAATTCATAGAGTCATAGAGATGTACAGCATGGAAACAGACCCTTCGTTCCAACCTATCCATGCCGACCAGACATCCAAACCCAATCTAGTCCCACCTGCCAGCATCCAGAACATATCCCTCCAAACCCTTCCTATTCATATACCCATCCAAATGCCTCTTAAATGTTGCAATTGTACCAGCCTCCACCACATCCTCTGGCAGCTCATTCCATACATGTACCACCCTCTGTGTGAAAAAGTTGCCCCTTAGGTCTCTTTTATATCTTTCCCCTCTCACCCTAAACCTATGCCCTCTAGTTCTGGACTCCCTGGTCCCAGGGAAAAGGCTTTGTCTATTTATCCTATCCATGCCCCTCATAATTTTGTAAACCTCTACAAGATCACCCCTCAGCCTCCGATGCTCCAGGGAACACAGCCCCAGCCTGTTCAATCTATCCCTATAGCTCAAATCCTGCAACCCCGGCAACATCCTTGTAAATCCTTTCTGAACCCTTTCAAGTTTCACAACGTCTTTTCAATAGGAAGGAGACCAGAAATGCACACAATATTCCAACAGTGGCCTAACCGATGTCCTGTAGAGCCGCAACATGACCTCCTAACGCCTTTACTCAATACTCTGACCAATAAAGGAAAGCATAACAAACGCCTTCTTCATATCCTATTTACCTGCGACTCCACTTTCAAGGAGGTATGAACCTGCACTCCAAGGTCTCTTTGTTTAGCAACACTCCCGAGGACCTTACCATTAAGTGTATAAGTCCTGCTAAGATTTGTTTTCCCAAAATGCAGCACCTCGCATTTATCTGAATTAAACTCCATCTGCCACTTCTTAGCCCATTGACTCATCTGGTCCAGATCCTGTTGTAATCTGAGGTAACCTTCTTCGCTGTCCACTACACCTCCAATTTTGGTGTCATCTGCAAACTTACTAACTGTACCTCTTATGCTCACATCCAAATCATTTATGTAAATGACAAAAAGTAGAGGGCCCAGCACCGATCCTTGTGGCACTCCAATGCTCACATGCCTCCAGTCTGAAAAACAATACATGTACATCCTGTCCCTCAGGATTCCCTCCAACAACTTGCCCACAACTGAGGTCAGGCTCATCGGTCTATAGTTCCCTGGCTTGTCTTTACCGCACTTCTTAAACAGTGGCACAAAGTTTACCAACCTCCAGTCTTCTGGCACCTCACCTGTGACTATCGATGATACAAGTATCTCAGCAAGAGGCCCAGCAATCACTTCTCTAGCTTCCCACAGAGTTCTAGGGTACATCTGATCAGGTCCTGGGGATTTATCCACCTTTAACTGTTTCAAGACATCCAGCACTTCCTCCTCTGTAATCTGGACATTTTGCAAGATGTCCCCATTTACTTCCCTACAGTCTATATCTTCCATATCCTTTCCACAGTAAATACTGAAGCAAAATATTCATTTAGTATCTTCCCCATTTTCTGTGGCTCCACACAAAGGCCACCTTGCTGATCTTTGAGGGGCCCTATTCTCTCCTTAGTTACCCTTTTGTCCTTAATATATTTTTATAAACCCTTTGGATTTTCCTTAATTCTATTTGCCAAAGCTCTCTTATGTCCCCTTTTTGCCCTCCTGATTTCCCTCTTATGCATACTCCTACTTCCTTTATACTCTTCTAAGGATTCACTCGATCTATCATATCTATACCTTACATATGCTTCCTTCTTTTTCTTAACCAAACCCTCAATTTCTTTAGTCATCCAGCATTCCCTATACCTACCAGCCTTCCCTTTCACCCTGACAGGAATATACATTCTCTGGATTCTTGCTATCTCATTTCTGAAGGTTTCGCATTTTCCAGCCGTCCCTTTATCTGCGAACATCTGCCTCCAATCAGCTTTCGAAATTTTTGACAGAGTTCCGGTTGGAATGCCTTGCTTCTAGGAATTCTCTTGCGTGTCCCTATTTGGCTTGTCCTAGGAAGGATGTGTTGCCCCAGTCGAAGTGGTGTCCTTCCTTACCCGTATGTAAGGATACTAGTGAGAGTAGGTCATATCTTTTTGTGGTTAGTTGATGTTCATGTATCCTAGTGGTCCGTTTTCTGCCTGTTTGTCTAATGTAGTGTTTGTGACAATTCTTGCAAGGTATTTTGTAGATGACATTAGTTTTGCTTGTTGTTTTTCAAGTTCATTAGCTGCTGTTTTAGTGTGTTGGTGATTTTGTGGGCTACCATGATGCCAAGGGGTCTGAGTAGTCTGTCATTTCCGAGATGTCTTTGATGTAGGGGAATGTGGCTCAGGTTTTTGGACATGTTTTGACTGCTTGTTTGGGCTTGTCACTGAGAAATTGGTGGGCTGTGTTTATTAGCTGCTGTTTTAGTGTGTTGGTGCATTTGTCATCACGAAACGAAACAAATTAGAGGAAAGCTTCAAGACCATCAATAATACCCTTACTGGCATTAAATTTACTAAAGAGAAGGAAAACAACAACAAACTGCCATTCCTAGATGTCACAATAGAGCAAACAGCCAATGGGGAACTTCAAACTAGCATCTACAGGAAAACGACACATACAGACCAAGGGGCAGATGACTTGAAGAGACATGAAGATTTCTTTCTACCCAGAGGAGTGAGAATCTGGAACTCTCTGCCTGTAAGGGTGTTAGAGGCAAAAACCCTCATAACATTTAAGAAGTGTTTTGATATGCACTTATGATGCCAAGGCGTACACAGCTATACACCAAGTGCTGGCAAATAGTATCAGAATAGTTATGTGATTGTTTTTATCCATCAGACTCAATGACTCAAGGGCCATTTTTCAATGCTGTAGACCTCTATGATGTTAAAATTTAGGCACGTTAGACTTTTACAGTCCAATAGAACTGCTGAGACCATAATTTGGCTGTTTGATATTAAAAAGGACACATCATTGTAAGCTGCAGTGTGTTAATGCTGTCAGTAGATGGCAGATGCTTTCTGGATGCATTCCAATCAGCATCACGAAAACAGATTTATTTGTATTGTTGCTTGTAATCAACGAGCACTTTTGACTTGAAAGAATCAATTGAAATGCTCTAAATGTCAATAAGTGGGAATATTCATTTAAAGGGAACAAGTATCAATTTACTTCTTATATATTTCAATGGCAATGCAATAGCAGTAAGGGTTTACAACCTTTCTTGACTGACTACTTCAGGCAATAATGTATGAGTGGATTCACATAAATTAATCAGAAACCATATGCAGGATGTCACTAGTATGTAACTGGTAAAGTAATGTAACCTTGATTGAACACAAATTTCGTGTTCAACTATTTTACGTTTGATTAAGTGAATCCATTGGCTTCTGATTCTCACTCAGTTAAACTTGGATGTGGACTCAGGGAAAATTTTAAAAAGCTATAGAAAGAGCTGGAAGATGCTAGCAGCATGCAGTAAACAACTGTAAGTGAAGGCCAACACAAACATTGCAAATAACATCATCTTTTTATGCACCTGAGCTATTACATAGACAATAACTAGGACTTACATAATTGTATGATACCTCTGCTCTGTACTTCTTATTAAATGTAGCTTAGAGATTTAAGTTGAAACAGCAACAAAGTACATGAATGCCAAAGGTAATTTGATATATATTTTATGGTTCTGATTGTCATTGTCCTGAAATGTTGTGGTGGAATTTATGGGTCAATTGGTTAGTGTTGTGTTATAGATTTCTGACCAGGCAGGTAATGTACTTTTATGGCAGTTATATGACATCACAGCATGTGCTGTTCTGGCATAAGAATACCCACCTTGGCTCCAATCAGTCTCTGAATACGATGGAGTATGTGTCATGTGTTCAATTATATTTACGTCATGAACTATAACATCAGTAAGCACGGCACACAGACTCTGTATAAGTCCGTCATAGAATAACAACGTTAATACATAACATTATTAATAAACTTTAAGATGTCTGACTCAACAAGGACCCAATATTTGTAGTATATGTTATATCCGTTAGCAAAGAGGACGGCATTCAGACCAGAGCATACTGGCTGCGTGGTAAGACTTAAAAAACCATGTCACGATGCCATATATTGATGGAATTGTGTGGGTACTAAAAGCTAATGGTCACAGTAAAGCAATGCCAGTTGTTTGGTACTGAAAGGCTAAAGTGGTGATTACAGCAGTGTCAATTTAATAGTCACTGTTCATTATTTACCTAAATCCAGAGGTGAAGTTACATCTACAACCAAGACTAAATTTCAATAAATCTGCACTGAATAATAAGAACCATAACCAAAGAAACATTTCTGGTATACATGCTTCTTCAAAAGGGGTGGTCACACCTGACCCAATTTAAAATCAGGATTTTAAATGGTGTTGAAGGACAACGCCAATCCATCAACTTTGCCCTGGAGCAAAATAAGGCCGAAATAAAACTGTGTTTTACATTAGAAAGGCTTGCCTGCGAGGAGAAAGTGAGGGCTGCAGATGCTGGAGATCAGAGCTAAAAATGTGTTGCTGGAAAAGCGCAGCAGGTCAGGCAGCATCCAAGGAGAAGGAGAATGCTTACCTACATCTAGATGTCAGTCAACTACGCACCGTTACTCTTGAAATGGTGTGAAAATTAATGGAGAGGTACAAATTATATCATGACTTTTTTTAAAATGAAAACACCATCTATCATTACAAGCATAAAATGTAAAGTTTTATGTAAAAATTACTCTACAAGTACATACTACTTTTCAATACCTATTTGCACACTGATATAGTAAAAAAAACACAGAGTTGAGAAAAAATGGAAAGCAAATACTTGAGAATGCTGATCAATCTGAGATGGATACAGTTGAAAAAAGAAATGAGTCAAACATTCAGGGCAGGCAGGGACAAAGCAGAGAACAAGGTAGGACTGATAAATTAAACTGCATTTATTTCAATGCAAGGAACCTAACAGGGAAGGCAGATGAACTCAGGGCATGGTTAGGAACATGGGACTGGGATATCAGAGCAATTACAGAAACCTGGCTCAAGGAAGGACAGGATTGGCAGCTTAATGTTCCAGGATACAAATGCTTCAGGGAGGACAGAAAGGGAGGCAAGAGAGGAGGGAGAGTGGCATTTTTGATAAGGGATAGCATTATTGCTGTACTGAGGAACCTCGATTATCTGAACAAAATGGGCGGGCATTATTTTGTTTGGATAAGTGATTATTCAGTTAATTGGTTCAATGCTTCTCCTCTATGGCTCGGAGTTTTCTGTTAAGTCCACTCCCGTTCAGGAGACTGGGCAGCAGCACACCGTGCTCGAGACCCTGCTTCTCCACCCACTCCCAAAACCATCCAACACCACCCCACGCCCTCTCCCCCGCCACCCCCCCAAGCCCAGTCCAACATTGCCCCATGCCCTCTCTCCTGCCTGCCCCCCCCAAACCCAGGTCCAACATTGCCCCATGCCCCCTTCCTGCCTGCCCCCCCAAACCCAGTCCAAC
>NC_057719.1:33794861-33800155 GCF_004010195.1 Chiloscyllium plagiosum
CCACCCCTGTGCCCCAACCCCATCAAACACTGCCCCCAACTCCGTCCAACATTGCTCCCGCCCATCCCCAACCCTGTCCAACACCGCCTACTACCCCAACTCCCAACCCCATGCAACACCGCCACCACCCCAACCCCCGCCCCATGGACCTTCCAGCACCCCCGGTGCGCTCCCCGTCTGCCCCACCGCCTCTCAGGGGCAGCCGAACTAGATACCAACAGCAAGACTGCAGCTGCTGCCTTTGGGGTGAATGAGTCTCCAACGTGTACACACACACACACACACACACATACAACTTTTTACAACAACTTTTTGACAGGTTCCATCTTTGCCCTGTACAGGACAATGTTGGAGAGATTATCTGGGGAAAGGGGATTTAGGGTCCACCCCTGTGTCGAACTCCAGGGAAAGTGTGGGGGGGGAGAGCAAGAGGGCAAGAGGTCAGTCATTTGCAGACGGTGCTTGGGCTCCCATCAATGACCAGGACTATTTCGACAGCATTTCAGTAAGCCGAGTTCACTTTTAATCACTATAAACAAATGAAGCGATCATGTTGGAAACATGTCTTTGATGTAATGTTTCTATCGGGACCTCGAGATCTCCTTCAAATAATCTGATATTCGGATAATCGAGGTTCCTCTGTTCTTTTGGGAGGATATTCCTGGGAATACATCGAGGGAAGTTATTTGTGTGGAAATGATAAATAAGAAAGGGATGATCACCTTGTTGTGATTGTAATATAGACCCCCTAATAGTCAGAGGGAAATTGAGAAACAAATTTGAAGGAGATCTCAGTTATCTGAAAGAATAATAGGATGGTTATGGTAGGGGATTTTAACTTTTCAAACATAGACTGGGACTGCCATAATGTTAAGGGTTTAGATGGAAAGGAATTTGTTAATTGTGTACAAAAAAATTATCTGATTCAGTATGTGAATGTACCTATTAGAGAAGGTGCAAAACTTGACCTACTCTTGGGAAATAAGGCAGGGCAGGTGACTGAAATGTCAGAGGGGGAGCACTTTGGGGCCAGCGACCCTATTTCTATTAGCTTTAAAATAGAGATGGAAAAGGATAGACCAGATCTAAAAGTTGAAATTCTAAATTGGAGAAAGGCCAATTTTGACAGTATTAGGCAAGAACTTTCGAAAGCTGATTGGAGACAAATGTATATCTGGTTGGTATGAACGAGTTGGACCAAAGGATCTGTTTCCACTCTGTACATCTCTGTGATTCTATGACTGGAAATCCACTGACATTCTGTCAGAATTTTGTCGTTTAAAGAAAGAATCAATCATTCCCCCTTAGATCAACAAGTAGCTGCCAAAGAAAGACAGGCAGTAAAACCTGGTTCTGAGGAAGGGTCACTGGACCCAAAACATTAATTCTGATTCCTTGCCACAGATGCTGTCAGATCTGCAATTTCTGTTTTTGTTTCTGATTTCCAGCATCTGCAGTTTTATGATTTTTACTAAAACCCCTGATTACTTTATTAAAGAGTAAGAAAAAAACAGAATTTCTAATGCTGATTGTAAAGATTGACCAGACATTGTCAAGATCTTAAAAGATATTCCAAGTTTGGGTCAACTTCAGGATAGCTTTAGGAAGGAGTAAGTGAGGACTGCAGATGTGGAGATCAGGAATGTGATGAAGGACTTATGCCTGAAACATTGACTCTCCTGCTCCTTGGATGCTGCCTGACTGGCTGTGCTTTTCCAGCACCACACTTTTTGACTCATATACCAGCTTGAGTCCATTTCATATCAACAACAGCCAGGTGAAACAATTGACCAATACAAAGGCAGGTTTTGATGTAAAGGTGTGGTACATATTTTAATCAAAGCTAACATAGCTGAAAGGCTAATAGAACTTGTAATTGGTTCTACATTTTATTATACCCTTCAGAATACAAAATTCTCGACCCAGCCCATGGATCATTGATGTACGAAGGAGTGTTCAACACAATTATAGCTGGTCAGTAGCATCTTCAGGTGATTGACTGTCCAACAACTAATGCATCCTGTTAGAATCCTCACTGACTTTTCATGATTTTTATTTTTATTCTTTTATCAATTTTGAATTATGAGCTGGAACTGACTGATGGATTTTGGGACAGTTTGAGGTAAAAGGAAAAGAACAGAGCAAATGAGCCTTGTTTGTTTTGCAGCCAGGGGTTGGTAATTGAGCCTTGATTAATGAAAAGTTCTAACAGACACAGTCCCACCAGGAAGAGCATTGGGTTCAAACAAATAGCAGATGTTGGCTATTAATGAGATCAGTACCTGGAAATTGGTGCAGTGAAATCTGGCAGAGATCCAATGTTCAAGCAGATGGCACTTGTTGAATGGTAATTGAGGACTTTAACAGTCGATCAAGGCAGAACCTGAGTTAAAATTAGTTTTTTTGAACCATGTTTTCTGTGAGATGGTCCTGGGTTGTTGCTGAGACAGCATGCAGATTTGAAAGCTCCCTGCCTAATCTGATACACCAACTTCTAGAATCCCAAAAGAAGAAAGTTGAGTTAGATGCATTGTTGTCTATGCTTAGGTGAACTGAGAAAGAGACTCTTAGGTGAGTGGGGGAGGGGATGAAGGTGATAGGTCAGGGAGGAGAGGGTGGAGTGGATAGGTGGTCCTTGGCTGAGTGGGAGGGGGAGTTGAAATGTTGGGCCACGGGGCGGTGTGGTTGATTGGTGCGGGTGTCCCGGAGATGTTCCCTAAAGCGCTCTGCTAGGAGGCGCCCAGTCTCCCCAATGTAGAGGAGACCGCATCATCTGCCAACATTTCCGCCACCTCCAAAAAGTCCCCACCACCAGGGATATATTTCCCTCCCCACCCCTTTCCCTCTTCCGCAACGACTGTTCCTTCCGTGACTACCTAGTCAGGTCCACGCCCCACTATGACCCACCCTCCCATCCTGGCATTTTCCCCTGCCACCGCAGGAACTGTAAAACCTGCGCCTACACCTCCTCCCTCACCTCTATCCAAGGCCCTAAAGGAGCCTTCCACATCCATCAAAGTTTTACCTGCACATCCACTAATATCATTTATTGTATCCGTTGCTCCCGATGCGGTTTCCTCTACATTGGGGAGACTGGGTGCCTCCTAGCAAAGCACTTTAGGGAACATCTCCGAGACACCCGCACCAATCAACCACACCGCCCTGTGGCCCAACATTTCAACTTCCCCCTCCTACTCTGCTGAGGACATGGAGGTCCTGGGCCTCCTTCATCCCGCACCACTAGTCCAGAATCTGGTTTCCAGCATCGTCCTCATTCCTAAAGAAGGGCTTTTGCCCGAAACATCGATTTCGCTGCTCCTTGGATGCTGCCTGAACTGTTGTGCTCTTCCCGCACCACTAGTCCAGAATCTGGTTTCCAGCATCTGCAGTCATTGTTTTTACCCAGTTTAATAACACCCTTCCTCTAACAAGGTGACCAAAACTGAATACAATGTTTCAAGCATGGCCTCACCAACATTCTGTACAACTGCAACATAACCTCCCAACTTCTATACTTAGTGCCCTTACTGATGAAGTCCAGTGTGCCAAAAGCCTTCCTCACTGCCCTGTCTACCTGTGACTCCACTTTCAGAGAACTGTGCACCTGAACTCCAAGGTCCCTCTGTTCCACTACACTCCTTAAGGCCCTACCATTCACCATGAAACTCCTACCTTGATTTGACTTTCCAAAATTCAAGACCTCACACTTATCTATATTAAACTCCGTTTACCTTTCTGGGTTTACTTCCCCAGCTGATCAAAGTCCTGCTGCAATTTCTGATAACCTTCCTCACTGTCCACAATACTGCCCTTTCTAGTGACATCAGCAAACTTACTAATCATGCCTTGTACATTTTTATACAAATCATTGATATAGATAATAAACAGTAATGGGCCCAGCACTGATCCCTGAGGCATTCCATTAGTCACAAACCTCCAGTCTGAAAAGAATCCTTCCACTACCATTCTACCAACAAGCTAACTTTCTATCTAGTTTGCCAGCTTGCCCTGGATTCAATACAATCCAAACTTCCAGAGCAGCCTACCATGTGGTACCTTATCAAAGGCCTTACTGAAATCTATGTTGACCACATCTACTACTCTGCCCTTGTCAACCTTCTTGGTCACTTTACCAAAGAACTCTAACAAATTTGTGAGGCATGATCTCCCACTCACAAAGCCATGCTGACTACTCCTAATCAATTCATGTATATCTTATCATTCAGAATCTTCTCAAGTACCTCACCCACAACAGATGTTAAGTTTACTGGTCTATAGTTCCCAAGTTTTTCTTTGCAGCCCTTCTTGAATGATGGCACAACATTCGTTCTTTTTCCTTTCAAAGATTTACTGCTTAGTTTGTTTTTCTGTCTATCTATTGTGTGTATGGGACTGAAACCAAAGGTAATGGGTTTAAATCATAGACATTAATTAGATTACTTTATTGCTCAACTTTTCTCTGCTAAAGCTACTGCACTGTTAACAAATTGTTAAGTATTTTGTTTAAACTATAAACCTGGTGTCTAGGATTGATTATTTACAAAGTCTAGGACTGGTTATTCAAAATGTCTGGTTAGAAACCATTTGGTCAATTTTTAGGGTCTTTGAAAGTTTTAGTTTTACTGTTTTTCAAATACAAACATAATGAGGTTGATTTGATTTATCTGTCTGGCTACGTGTTGAAGGCTGATAGGATACTATCATTTATTAAGAAAGGAATTAAACATAAAAGTTTACAGTCACAATTATAATATCAAAGTTACATGATATTATAAAGATGTGCAGGTTAGATGGATTGGCCATGCTTAATTGCTGTCAAGATGAGAGTGGTGCTGGAAAAGTACAGCAGGTCAGGCAGCATTGGAGGAGCGGGAAAATTGATGTTTCGGGCAAAAGCCCTTCATCAGGAATGAGCTAAATTGCCCGATAGTGTCCAGGATTGTGCAGGCTAGACAGATTAGCTCCAGTAAATGCAGAGTTATGGGGAATGGATGTGGTGTGGTGTTGCTGGAATGCTATTTGGTGAGTCAGTGCAGACTAAATGAACTGAACAGCAATTCAGGCAGCATCCGAAAAGCTTCGAAATCGACGTTTCGGGCAAAAGCCCTTCATCAGGAATAAAGGCAGAGAGCCTGAAGCGTGGAGAGATAAGCTAGAGGAGGGTGGGGGTGGGGATAGAGTAGCATAGAGTACAATAGGTCAGTGGGGGAGGAGATGAAGGTGATAGGTCAGGAAGGAGAGGGTGGTGTGGATAGTGGAAAAGGAGCTGGGCAGGTCGGACAAGCCCGGACAAG
>NC_057719.1:33800487-33829056 GCF_004010195.1 Chiloscyllium plagiosum
CTAAACTTCCAGCTCAGCACTGTCCCCATGACCTGTCCGGACTTGTCCTACCTGCCTAGCTCCTTTTCCACCTATCCACTCCACCCTCTCCTCCCTGACCTATCACCTTCATCTCCTCCCCCACTGACCTATTGTACTCTATGCTACTCTATCCCCACCCCCACCCTCCTCTAGCTTATCTCTCCACGCTTCAGGCTCACTGCCTTTATTCCTGATGAAGGGCTTTTGCCCGAAACATCGATTTCGAAGCTTTTCGGATGCTGCCTGAACTGCTGTGCTCTTCCAGCACCACTGATCCAGAATCTGGTTTCCAGCATCTGCAGTCATTGTTTTTACCACCTAAATGAACTGAACTCTATCTGCACTGTAGGATGCTATGACTCTATGATATCTGTTTTACTATAGAGATATCACTTTTGTTACACAAGGCATTGGTGAAACCACATTTTGCTTAGTATGTACAGACTTGATCTCCTTATTTAAGGAAGAAAGCAAATGCTCTGAATTTTGTTCAGAGGGGGTTTATTTGATCAATAACTGGAATGAGTGGATTGTCTCATGAAGATAGGTTGGACAGATTGTCCTTGTTCCACTGGAGTTTAGAAGAGGTGAGAAGCGATTTGATTGAAGCGTATAAAATCCTGAAAGGTCTCAACAAGTGGACATGGTAAAGAAGTGACCCCAGAACTGCTTTAAATTTAGTTGTCACTCTTTCATGGCAAGGATGAGGAAAAATGGGGTTTCTCCCAGAGGTGTGTAGGACTTTGGAACTTTCTGCACTTGAAGGGGTTGGAAGCGGGATTATTGAGTTTTGTTTAAGAAGTGGTGGATAGATTCTTGTTAACAAAAGGAATGAAAGGTTAAATGGGAATGTGGAAATAAAAATACACTCAGATCAGCTGTGATCTTATTGAATGGTTGACTTCTGCTCCTATTTTGTATGTTTCTATTTTTCCTTGTCAAGAATGGTAAGTTCCATAGAAATAATTTTGTATTAGCAATCACTGCACTTTGAAATTATTAACTAGGAGTAATTTTAGCCTAGTATAATGTTGTACAATGGTGTAATTAGAATTAACAGCTTATTTTGTATTTTCTCCATTGTTACATACATTGACTTTACAACAAGTGGAGCTTATGTAAGTAGATGTAGAGAATTTGGTAAATATTCTTTCGTTTCATGTCAGGCAGTGATGGGTAGCAGCCTTGTACAATCAAATAACAAGACTTGGACTGGAATGTGATTAAAGTTGGAGTGCACTGGGTTATAATTAGCAGAGTAATACCACCTTGTATATATTATAATTAGAGTTGTACAATTTGCATTGACTTCTTTGCTTTCATCAGCCATCTAATATTCTGCAAATCAAAGAAAATCCATAGTATTTCAGAGATGTGATCAATGCAGATCATTGAAAGAAAGAGATAATGTTTACACAGCAGCCTTCATGTCCTCAGGACACCCTGAAATGCTTCATCAGTTGTCACTCTTGTAAAGCAGGAAGAGATAGTAGCTGAAAATGTGTTGCTGGAAAAGCGCAGCAGGTCAGGTAGCATCCAAGGAACAGGAGAATCGACGTTTCGGGCATAAGCCCTTCTTCGGCTTTTGCCCGAAACGTCGATTCTCCTGTTCCTAGGATGCTGCCTGACCTGCTGCGCTTTTCCAGCAACACATTTTCAGCTCTGATCTCCAGCATCTGCAGTCCTCACTTTCTCCAGGAAGAGATAGTACCCTATTTATGCAAAGTGAGATCCCACAAAAATCAATGAGATGAATATCCAGGTAATTTAGTTTGGTGATGTTGGTTAACCGATAAATATTCAGTAAAAGTATTAAACAATCCCCTCCTTACTGCTTTTTGGTGAGTGCTATGCAATTATTTACATTCAGCTAAACAGTGAAATGGGTCCAACACAGGCCTCCATGACTGTCAGGTGAATTTTACATCCCAGACATTTTAAAATCACGTTGGATTCCTAGGTAAACCATTAGAATTTATTAATAAGACTCCCTTCTAAGTTTGACAGGCATCTGCCATTAGTAAAGAACAAGAATAAGATTGAAGTTGCAAATGGAGGCACTTGCTTTTAATCCCTTTGCTGCCTAAGTATCAGACATGGATCAGGCTGCAGCATGCTTGCTACTGAGTTAAAGGGCTATGAATTCCAATCTTACATCAAAGTCTTGAACAAAATACTGCATTACTGAATGAGTGCTACACTGCTCAAGGTGTTGTCTTGAAGATAGGGCCCTACACTGAGAATTAAACTACATTAAGGAGGATGTGACAGATCAATTTTGAAGAGAAGGTGAGATATTCCTGATGTATTGATTAATAATAATCAAGAACTCAACATCGCGAAAACCAAGATAAACTGATTAAGAGCACATTGTTATTTGTGGTTCTTACTGTACACAAATTGGCTGTATCCTATATTGTATTATTGCAGTAATTCCCTCATAAGTACCAAACTGACTACAAAATGCTTTAGAATATCCTGGGGTTGCAGAAGACACAACAAAAATAAAAGAATTTAATTTCATTTTTGCAAATAAAAGGAGTTAAATTCCCCAGTTGAGGCCTAAACCTATAATGTTCTGTGTTGGATAGGATACAATTAGATAGCAAACTATATTGAGTATTTTCAGGCATTTCCCTTTCAACCTCTGAAAACTGAAATGAATATGTTTCAGGAAAAGGACTGCCCCAGTTGTAATATATTTCTTTCAATCTTGAAGGCATAAGAAAAGACAGTGAAAGTCACTTCTAGTACAACAGCTACAATTGCTCCCTTGATAATTGCATTTGTGATTAATTGCAGTCTTTCCCATGCTGGGATTATGTGATAGTAATTAACGGGAGTAAACTGAATCCTTACTTCACATAGTTTGAAGTCTGCTGGGATTGACAAGGACACAAAAATGTCACTACTTTGTAGTGATATATCAATATCTAAGTAGAGCTAAATGTTCTTGTGCTTATCACATATGAAAATACCAGCTGTCCTCCATCCAATGATTTCTAATACCTCAGAAGAAGTGGACATTTGTGCATCTATGGACTGTCTAAATTCAAAATATTTAAAGAGTTAAAAACATTCAGATTAAAGATGTCATGAGAGACATGTAAATGGTTGACTAATGAATTAAGACAAATACCTCTTCAATGTTCAATGGAATTATTGAAGTAATTGAATCAGGACATGTGAACTTGGTTGTCTGCTTTCCTAAGTGTTGAACCAGACTACGCAGATCGAAAACATTGATCAAAATATGCTTCACAACAAATTAATCTTACACAATCATGTTTGGAAATGTTTGGAACAGGATTTAGTAAACAGACAAAAGGATCTCCATTGGAGATGGGGAAGGTTAAGAAGCGGCAACAAATGCTTATTGAAGATGAACGGTAAAATAGTTCGGGGAGGGGGAATGGTTTGTGGGAGAAATGGAAAATAACTCGCATTACCCAATCTTGTTCAGACGGCATTCCAAAGCTCTTCACATGCAATAAATTCCTTTGGAACAAGAGTCGCTCCTGCTGTGCAGACAAGCACAGCTGCCATTTTGTAAAACATTGAAGTCCCAAAAACATAGGATGGATCTTTTTAATAGTGAATCTGTTTTCTATGATGTTGATTGAGGGAGGTGATGAGCTCACCTCCTGACTATCCAAACCCTTCACTTCACCGACAAGTGAGAAATACTCTCCACTTTCTTGGATGAGTTCACGTCGAACATTATTCAAGCAACCTGATATCATCCAGGAAAAAGCATTGTAAACAAAAAAAATACTGGAAATCACAACAAATCAGGCAGCATCCATGGAGAGAGAGCAAGCTAATGTTTCAAGTTTAGATGACTCTTCATCAGAGCTGACCTGGAAAGACTCCCATTCCTTCTCTTTCTTTTAGCTTTATTTGTTACATTCTGTGTCACCATGTCCTCTCTCTCTTCCCCCCACTGCAATGGGACAGTCTGGTGTTTTCTGTTTGGTAGTTATTGTTCTGTCATTCTCACATTCCAATCACTTAATCTGCACTATCAACACCCTTTCTTGTCCAGCATTCCACACCCCACCCCCAACTCTCACTATTGCATAAATGCTACCCTCTCCACAGTTCACATCAGCTCTGATGAAGAGTCATCTAGATTATTCTCCCTCCATGGAGGCTGTCGGACCTGCTGTGATTTCCAACATCATAAAAACTCCCTTCCTTGATTTACATTGATTACTGCCCTTGTGGTCTTTTGTAATGAGCTGAAGCAGTAAAGTTATAAATATATGATCTAAAACACAGCACCATTTATATTATGAAATCTTGCACCAAAGTGTGATCTTACCTTCTGTGTTAAGCCCTAGAGTAGATCTTAAAACTACAGCCTCTAATTTAGAAATGTGATGATCTCACTGGACTGCGCTGAATGTTGAAGGGCGCATGCATAATTAAAATGACAGTCATTAGAGATGGAGCAAAGAAAATGGAAAATCTATCATATCTTCATTCTAATTGCAGCAGGAGATGGTGGGGAAGAAATTGTTTAGATGGGATGGTGTGACACTTACTGCAATGCTGTCTGCATCTAGATCCCCTGAAAACACATACTTATGCCATTATTTACCAACTTCTCTTTACTGTCAATCAACTCCCATTCATACCCTTCATCATACTCTGTCAGACCTTTTGAGGAATTCTGCCTGCGTTTCTCATTCTTATTTCACTGGAGATGGTAACTGGGTTTTGCACCACATTTCTGAAGAAGAGGAGCAGCTCCATGGAAATTCTGGACCAATATCTGCATGTTAGCCTAATTTGGTTTGAAGTTCGTAGTTTGTGCATATGTGCGTAATGCTTCTTACTACTGTAGTTCTGCTTAATTACAGTGTGTAAAGCAGGTGCCTATGCCTTTAACTTCTGTTGTTTGTGAATTCACTTTCTCGTGGAAGCTGAGTGCTAAGGTCTGCTACAGGGAGCACCTCATTTCCTATTTTGTGGGAAGCTGGACCATGCGTCTTTTCAGCTACATGTTCTAGTGTTGAGTTGGAGGGCACATGTACTGTAATCATCATCCATGTTTCCTTCCTGGTGTACTGTTAGTAATGGTTCTCTTGTTTCTACAATATCATTAATCTGAAGGAAGGTGTACATAATAGTCTCAATGAACTAAGTGAAAGGCTGCATCTAGGTTGTTTGCAAATGGTTATCAAGCCTGTCAGTAGTGGAAAGATGGCCCTCTCCAATCTGCTGCCTGAAGTCACTGGAGCAACTCTGAATAGGGAGCATAGATTGATATAAAGCCTTCTGAGGTAGAATTGACTGCTGAACAATTTCTTGGAACTCCTTTTGCTCCATAGTAGATTGCTGTACAAACTCCTCCTTATAAACTCCCACACTGCCACCTAAGGTATGACTTACAGAACTCAGATTGACAAGGATTCTAGTACCTGCAGTACTATTTCTATCAACATAGGCTATGAAAAATAGCTTAAAGGGGATGCATTCTGATTTACTGTACCTTCCTGCACACATGCCACTACTCTCTGCTCCTATTGATTTGTGCTCTGTGTATCATGAAGTGTACATGAGTTAGTGAGGACTCTTTACTTTCTGACGGTGAGGGACAATGTAGTAATAACACATGATTGATTGCACTCTCCAGGAGATGTTAGGTCATTTTCAACTTTATATTGTCTGCTGTAGAAATGGTGGATGCTAATAAATTCAAATATGTCTGTCATTCAGCATTAAGGTGGTCACAATGGAAAACATAATGCAGATGATATATGACGATTTGTTGATGCACTCCATAACACAGAGTAACAGAAGAAAATGAATGTGGAGGTACATATAGACAAGGACCCATTCCAGGATTGCGAGAAAACTGATAAAACTCAAACAAAAACTGCTGCTTGTCTAATGTAGTAAGTGTGTGGACAGTGTGGCCAACTCCCTTTACCTTAAATGCCTTTTTACTTTGGCAGGAAATTAAAGAGCCTGATTACCTCACTCTATAATCCCGAGATCCTATCATCCTTTAAGAAGCTACCCTCCCCTCTCCTGCTTCTAAATGCGGTCTGAATAATTTCCATATCAATTTTGTCAAATCTCAACTCTGTGCCCTGTAGTCAGTATGAGAAAAGCATGAAGAGCTTCAAACTCTCGGTTTAAAAGCTTGCTACAGCTTATCCACTCCCAGTTAAATCAAATGACATTTAGAGTACTTGACATTTTCCTGTGCTTCACACATCAGGTGGGCCGAGAAATTGTTGTGGGGTCAGTCCAGCTAAAGTCTTCCCCATTATCTTGTGCTGGGAATCACACTTCCAGGAAAGCTTTAGATTCATGTCAGAGAATAGCACTAGGAATTTGATTTCTAAAAAAAAGGAACCTTAGTAAAAACAGAAAGATGAGAAATTAACTCAAACTTTCTTTACAACTGGTCATTCATATTTTAATATAAACATATTATTTGATGCAATTTACTAAAACTGAAACGCAATTGGCTCAGACATATTGAAGTATTTAAAAGCCAGGTTCAAAGGGAAGTGGCTTATTAGAATTCAAAACACATATTGAATTTTCACTTCAATCTTTTAGTTCAACATCACAAATTCCCTATGTCTTGGAAAATATAACGGAAATATCTATTGAATTGTAATCCCTCTTATGTTGTAGAAAGAATAATTGCCATTTTAATCAATATGCATCAGCTCTCTTTTCAGCTGAGGCAAGTGTTGCAAAAACTGTCAGTTTCAAACAAGTAGTGTCTGCAGCGTGGAGATACAAACAAATCAGAAAGATGGAGCTTGTAAGCCAATGTCTCAGAGGAATTAATGCCCTGTCATAACACTCAATGCACGTTACAGGGTCTCTTGGTAAGCTGGAATCCTATTGTTACATTGAGACCACCAAGTTCTGTCAGATAATTACTAATTTGAACATGCACATGAGATTCCCAAGTAGAAACTATTTCAGAGATTACTGTCATTGGAGAAAGACAGGATGCTTTTTTTTTACTTTAATAATAACAAAAGGAAATAGCAAAAATAGTTTACCTTGATATCTTGAAAAGCTGTTTGATTGCTTTGTCCTCACTCGTATATTTTGTATTTCAAATACTCTTTAAGCTCGTGTCTGAAATATATTGTCTCTGCTTCCACCATAACCGAAACCAAAGACATATTAGTTACTGCATCTGTATAGTTAGGTGTAATTAAATCAGCAAAATATTGTTCGCTGCTTCCAACTCAATACTATGGGAATAGATTTAAAAATGTCAAACTGTAAGAAAATGATAGTCAAGCTAGGTAAACTAGTTTGGTAAAACATAAGACAGAAAGGAAGAGGCAATAGTTGAGGCAAACAGCTTCAATGGTTTAAAAATGAATTAGATAAGCATAGGACAGAAAATAAAGCACTGTAAGGTGGGATTGTGCTAGATAGAAAGAAAGGAAATGTAGATGGAACGTAAGTGTCAGAATAGGAATCTGTATCTATCACAAGGCAATATATACTGGATGCTTACATTTTTGAGAAAGTTTGTAGCTCAAATTGATGATATGGATGTGAGTTAGCTCACTGAGCTGGAGGTTAAGGGGGTAGAGGGGCAGGTTGGTGAGGTGAGGATAAGTGAAGACAGGTAGAGGGTACGACCCAGTCATTGCTCATTTTAATTCCCCTTCCCACTCCCTTTCCGACATGACCATCCTTGGCCTCCCCATTGCTACAATGAATCAAACCGCAAATTGGAGGAACAAAACCTCATCCTCCGCCCTGGGCAGCCTACAGCCTGGAGGACTCAATATTGAGCTCTCCAATTTCAAATAACCTCCCTTCCCTTCCCCGACTACCTTTCCAGCCCCTCCCTCCCTTCTATTCCTCTCAGACACCAACCGGATTCATTCCTCCCATCGACCAATCAGGTTGTACTGTCTATTTGACTTCACCTATCCCTCCATCACCACCCTGCCCATTTCCCCCCAACATTATCTGCAGCTCCCCTTACACCCACCCCAGCCTTGAAGAAAGGTTACACCTGAAACATTGACTTCTCCAATTCCTGATGCTGCCTGGCTTGCTGTGTTCTCCCAGCCTTCTGCTTGTCTATTGACATTTATTGCTATCTTCCTCACTATATTATTACATTTCTGAGCTTTGTACCATTTGTAAATTTCAAACCTTACTTGCATATACCCTTACTTCCAATTCATCAGTATATATCAAAAACAATCATGGTCCTGATGCTGAACTATGTATGTCATTGATGCATTCTCTTTGAAATCTTTTGAAGTCTAACAGAAGTCCTTTGGATAGATAAAATGTATTGAAATAATACTTTTCACTAACGAAGGTATCTGAGTATTTGAGATGTTTCTTGTACCACAACTAATTTTTTATTGACATCAAGGTGTTGATTTAGAGTCATAGAGTCATAGATGTACATTTGAAAAAGGTACATTTGGTAAACAGGAGAATGAAGCTGGATAAATAGAAGAAGATAATGTCCCTACAGACTTTACCCATCTTGGTCACATGTGTGAAGTTATTTGATTCTGTTTTGCATTGTATGTCAAATTTTGGGATGGTAGCTACATAAATGCATCATATTGTCCAAGTGTTGTTTCAAAATTGGTTCAACTGTATTGAGCTTAGGTAATGATCCAATGATGACACCCTGTCCCCCATCTAATTATTACCAAAGGCAACATTTCTCAAGATTTAATACATTTTGCAAAAATATCTCTTCAAAGGTACATTTCACTTCATGGCAAATTATTACATAACAAGTGTCTCAATAGGTGCTTCTATAACAAATACTATTCTGTACTTAGATTGCAGTTAATGCACCTTCCATATAAAATAACTATATTTCTAACATGGTTAGTTCTGAACACATTTGCTTTTGGTATTCATGTACTCGGCATGTATTTTATTTACTTTCTGACATTGCCTGCCAAGCATTGGAATAAAGTATCTAAGCACAGTCTATAAATAGACATAACCTGTACTTAAGTTTACCAATACTCCCTTCCAGTGCAAATACTTTAAAATGAATTGTTAGAAGCATGAGTTTTCTTGGTGATAGCTGCTTTAATTCTGCCCTTTCCATCAAGCATAAATATTGTTATGGATCATTTGAGCATTAGGTCAATTGTCAAAAAAGAATTAGAGTGTTTGCATGATGTTTACTTTAACCCAAAAACGTCAATGTGATAATGTAGCTGAAAATGTGTTGCTGGAAAAGCGCAGCAGGTCAGGCAGCATCCAAGGAGCAGGAGAATCGACGTTTCGGGCATGAGCCCTTCTTCAGGAATGCTCATGCCCGAAACGTCGATTCTCCTGCTCCTTGGATGCTGCCTGACCTGCTGCACTTTTCCAGCAACACATTTTCAGCTCTGATCTCCAGCATCTGCAATTCTCCAATGTGATAATGTATCAATGGTTTGAGAATTAAGTGAATATATATATTAGAAATGCTTTGTGATGACAGCACAGCGTGAAATGTTAAAGCATTCTGCCTATTACCCTATTTATAAACAGTCAGAGAATGGTGTAAATGACATTTATTCCTACGTTTATGTAACTTTGCAACTGATACAGCAGCAGGTATGCAAGTGAATTCATTATGCCCTGTCCTACTCTACTGCAGGTAGCCATTATGGAGGTATATCATTTCCACCTCCCCAGCAGAGAAGGCAGTATAAGAAAATGCTCAGAACTTCAACATATTACACTCCCTTCCCACTTACTGGCAAAAATGTATGTATTAAGATGTGAAATGGTACAAGTACAGAATTTCCTAGAATATATAAATAAACCAAAATCAACATACTGAAATTTAATAGGTTAGATTGTATGTCTCTTTTTAACTGTAATCATAACCAAAATACACATATAAATAACACACCAGAGTAATGTACATGGAAACAAACATTTTTCTTCAATGTCATCAAGTATTTAACAAAAGCGTCATCATTTAACAAGAAGTATTCAAATGCACAATTTATTTCTTCTTTCTACCTATGTATTTTAAGTTAGCCAACCCCCCCACCAACTCCCCAGCTTCTTTTTTCCTTTATCTATCTCCTTCTATTTCAAATTGCTCGACTAATCTCTCTCAACATCTCTGACTGCATCAATTTTGAACTTTTATTTTGGCTGCAAATTGCACTAGGACTTTACCATTGGAATTCCTTCCTTAGTTAATTTATTGCTACCAAAAATCCTGACCCACTTTGTTCAAATAGTGGATTTTGTAGTATTAGAAAATGTTCTGTTACTTTTTGACTGTCACTTTATTTGGGTTGTTGGATTAATTTAAAGTTTGTATTTTTATCATGTTCTCTCTTTATCAGATTTCCTCTTTGAAGAAAATGAACTACATGATACTAATGGAGTATTCATTCAATCTTAATTCAATATATGAATGCATCCAGTCTGTTTAAAACAACTTCAATTGCATAGTGCTTATCACCACAATGGTATTTCACAATGAGTTTGAACCAGCACGGAACTCCTCATTTTTCATGCCTGCTCACAACTCAACTTTAGTTTGCATTGTTTTCTTTTATTTTACTATGATATCAGAGTTAAGTGAACTTAGCCCTGTCCTAGGAGTATGTATGAGTTAATTTCTCATCTTTCTGTTTTTATTAAGATTTATTTTTTTTCTCTCTGGAGAGAAGAAGGAAGAGAGGAGACCTGATTGAAATGTACAAAATAATGAGTGGAATAGATACCATCAATAGCCAGGGACTTTTCCCCAGGGCAGGATTGACTGGTACAAGGAGTCATAGTTTGAAGATAATAGGAGGAAGGTATAAAGGAAATGTCAGAGTTAGGTTCTTTACGCCGAGAGTTGTGAATGCAAGGAATGAGTTGCCAGCTGTGATGGTGGAAGCAGAGTCATTGGGGACATTTAAGTGACTGCTAGACATGCACATGGATAGCAGTGAGTTGAGGGGTGCGTAGGTTAAGTTACTATATTTTACAATAGAATTAGACCTCGGCACAACATTTTGGGCCAAAGGGCCTGTTCTGAGCTGTACTTTTCTATATTCTATGTTCTAACTCACAGTGGCATTCTATTACACAGATTTAAATCTTTCCTACACCAACTGTTAAACTGAACAATCTGAAGGAAACTGAGGGGTTATTCGGGAAAGGAACAAAAAAAAGTCCAGCCTGCATTGAAGAGAAAGAGAAATTACTGCCTGTCAGAAAATACTTCTGCAAAGATCTGTTAACAAACCTTTGCAGCAGTATTCAGTGGTAAGTGGTAATATTATAGTGTTCTTACAGTGACTCTGCTCTTAATTATAAATATTTCAAACTCTTCTGATGTAAACTACTTGCTGTAACTTATGACTAAAACAAGGTACTCTTTCCCTTCCAAATTAAAGAATTTGACATCGAGTCATTTCCACTGCTTCCTCGTATTTATTTGTAAATTGAAAGGAATCCTGGCTTGATTATTTCTCATTCTGAGACACGCTTCATAACTGCTCACCAACACATTAAATTCTCTACCTAGGTTTGAATATAAAGAAAGTTTCTTGTTACTACTTTCATACAGACTATCTCTTTGCGTTCATGTCGAAATTTCTCGAACAATCTTCCTCTAAATCTAGTTGGAGTAATGACCCTTAAACCTCATAAGAGACTCTTTAAGATATACTCAGGTTATTTTTACATTTGCAATACTCTTGCAGTTTTGCATTGTTATACTCCAAGGCTATACTTAGCATCATATCCTTGTGAGTTTTTTTTTTTACTAATTTCTCTGATAGACATTGTCATGTGATTCATATATAGAAAGTAATTTTCAGGTAAAGCTGTGGCTAAAAATAAATTGATCTCAACAGGAAATTTTAAGAGAATACCAATAATTGTATGATCCACTGATTTCTTGTATTTAATCTTGTACTGATAAGCCATCAAAATCAGTGTCAACCTCTGAACATCTCCTGCTCCGAGGGATGGTATTCTTTGGAAGGCAAGGTTAGACCACTTTGTGTACTACTGTGAATAATTCTCCCCTGTATCATCTACAGAGAATTCCTTCCATCAATGATACTTTCTTCCCTTTTACTACTCTGAACAGCAAGTAATAGGATGCAATATTGCAATCCACTTTAGTACAAACTCACCCAAAAAACTGTTAGTAGAGTCAGTTTTACACTGGTTTTACAATAATGGACATTTGTACTCTCTGATATTATGGACTCAGCTGCAGCTGTTTCAATGATAGAAATAAGTTATGAATCTCAGATTTTCCTGTGGACTGTGGATGATGAACTTTCACCATGGGCCCTAATATCCTCATTTTCTACGTGGTAATTGGTTTTTCTCCCTGACCTACGACAGATCTCTAGATATTCCTGCTCAATGACATTAACCTCTATTTCCACACCTACCATATGCACCTTCAAAAATTTATAGGCTCCTAAACTAGCTTTAGATCTTCAACAACATTAACCCTGGTACATGGCTGAAGCTTGGAGCAGTGCTATTTCCTCTGCTCCACAACCTGGAGAGGACCAACTTTCCTGTAGACATTGTGCTTTGATTGGAAACAGACGATGGTGATCTAAATGGAAAAATCTAATTTCCTGACACTCAGGTAGTGAACTTGGCAAGCCTGGCCTAGATCATGCTGAAGTCTACTGAAACTCCCTGCTGGTCCCAAAAATGAACTTCCTTGTAGGCCAAAACTATTTCTTTCTGCCATTTCCATAGCTGTGCACATATCTTAGACCACTTCAATGTCTGCTTATTGTGTTTCTTCAAAAACTTGACCAATATTTTATTGTGGAGGAGAAAGTGAGGACTCCAGATGCTGGAGATCAGAGCTGAAAATGTGTTGCTAGAAAAGTGCAGCAGGTCAGGCAGCATCCAAGGAGCAGGAGAATCGACGTTTCAGGCATAAGCCCTTCTTGTGGTTGGAAGGTTCCACAAGGGATGAACTCAGATTTCTCCAGTTTCCTCATTTCCCCTCCCCCCACCTTGTCTCAGTCAAATCCCTCGAACTCAGCACCGCCTTCCTAATCTGCAATCTTCTTCCTGACCTCTCTGCCCCCATCCACTCCGGCCTATCACCCTCACCTTGACCTCCTTACACCTATCGCATTTCCAACGCCATTCCCCCAAGTCCCTCCTCTCTACCTTTTATCTTAGCCTGGTGGGCATACTTTCCTCATTCCTGAAGAAGGGCTTATGCCCGAAACATCGATTCTCCTGCTCCTTGGATGCTGCCTGACTTTTCCAGCAACACATTTTCAGCTCTGATCTCCAGCATCTGCAGTCCTCACTTTCTCCTCAATGGTTATGCACTACCCCAAAAGTGCCACCATTACAGTGAAGAAAAAAAATCCTTTTTCTCTGTTTTATTTAGATTAGATTACATTACAGTGTGGAAACAGGTCCTTCGGCCCAACAAGTCCACACCGACCCGCCGAAGCGCAATCCACCCATACCCCTGCATTTACCCCTTACCTAACACTACGGGCAATTTAGCATGGCCAATTCACCTTACCTGCACATCTTTGGACAGTGGGAGGAAACCGGATCACCCGGAGGAAACCCACGCAGACACGGGGAGAACGCGCAAATTCCACACAGTCAGTCGCCTGAGGCGGGAACTGAACCCGGGTCTCAGGCGCTGTGAGGCAGCAGTGCTAACCACTGTGCCACCGTGCCACCCACTGCCACTGTGCTGCCCACTGCCACCGTGCCGCCCACTTTCAAACTTTATTGATACTTTATTGATACTTACACTCATTCTCTTTGTTAGGATTGAATTCCCCCATTTCCCATATCGCTGTAGCTATTGTAATGAAGCCAGTCAGCTGGATGTCATAGAATATGAATTCACTGATTTGTTCTGTATATCTGGTCCAATCAGAAAGCCCTGGCTGACATAAAAAAGGTTGCATGTCGGAGATACTGACACTCTGGTGCCTGACTGTGTATGGGGCAGTACTATAGTCAAAGCCTTGGAGTTCAGGTTCATTGTTCCTAAAAGTGGAGTCGCAGGTAGATAGGATAGTGAAGGAGGCATTTGGTATGCTTTCCTTTATTGGTCAGAGCATCGAGTACAGGAGTCAGGACATTGTGTTATAGCTGTACAGGACATTGGTTAGGCCACTTTTGGAATATTGTGTGCAATTTTGGTCTCCTTCCTATTGGAAGGATGTTGTGAAACTTGAAAGGGTTCAGAAAAGATTTACAAGGATGTTGCCAGAGTTGGAGAGTTTGAGCTATAGTGAGAGGCTGAATAGACTGGGGCTTTTTTCCCTGGAGCGTCGGAGTTTAGGGATTAAGCTTATCGAGATTTATAAAATCATGAGGGGCATAGATAGGGTAAATAGACAAGGTCTGTTCCCTGGGGTGGGGGAGTCCAGAACTAGAGGGCATAGGTTTAGCGTGAGAGGGGAAAGATATAGAAGGGACCTAAGGTGTGGCTTTTTCACACAGAGGATGGTGCGTGTATGGAATGAGCTGCTAGAGAATGTGCTGGAGGCTGGTACAATTACAACATTTAAAAGGCTGCTGGATGGGTATATGAATAAGAAGGATTTAGAGGAATATGGGACTAGATTAATTTGGGATACCTGGTTGGCATGGACAAGTTGGACTGAAGGATCTGTTTCCGTGCTGTACATCTCTATGACTCTGTGACAGTTCTTGTGTAAATAAAGGGTGACTGAGTGATGGGATACCAGCCTGTGTTTAGTTATTTCTAGAATCATTTTTGTCCATGTTTGAACCAAGGCTGGAATGAAGTCAGGGGCTGAGTGGTCCTGGCAAAACCCAAACTGAACTGCTTGTTGAGCTGCTTGTTGTTAGGCAAGTGCTGCTTGACAGCACTGTTGATGACACTTCTACTGATGATTGAGGGAAAACTAATGGAGCAGTAATTAGTATGTAAGTTAGCTCGCTGAGCTGGAAGCTTTGTTTTCAGATGTTTTGTGACTAGGTAACATCATCAGTGAAGCACTGGTGGTATGTCCCACCTCTCTACTTATAGGTTTTGTTTCTCAAGGTGGCTGATGTTATTTCCAGTTTTTTTTTCAAGACAAGGCAGATGGGATCTAAATCGATGTGCTTATTGATGGTGTTCTGGCTGGAATCCCATGTCTCTAAGAATTCTCATGCATGTCTTTGTTTTGCCTGTGCTAGGATGTGTGCGTTGTCCCAGTCAAAGTGGTGTCCTTTTTTGTCTGTCTGTATGGAAACAAGTGATAGTGGGTCATGTCTTTTGGTGGCTAGTTGGCATTCATGTATCCTGGTGGCAAGTTTCCTGCTTGTTTGTCCGATGTAGTGTTTTTCACAGTTCTTACATGATATCTTGTAAATGACGTTAGTTTTGCTGCTGCTGTTGTTAGTCCATGGTGCCTCATGGAGCTCAGTCTAGAGTATTTGAGCTCTGTCTCATTTGACAGAGTGGTAGTGCCACATAGCATGATGAAAGGTATTCTCATTGTGGAAATGGAATTTTCTCTCCACAAAGACTTGTGTGGTGGTCATTCTTATCAATACTATTATGGACAGATTCATCTACAACAGGCAGAGAAAGAGGTCAAGTATGTTTTTCCTTCTTGTTGGTTCCCTCATAAGCTACTGCAGACCCAGTCTAGCAGCTATGGCTTTTAGGACATGATCAGCTCAAACTGTAGTGCTTCTGCCAAGCCACCTTTGGTGGTGGGCATAGAAATTCCCCACATAGAGTAAATTCTGCACCCTTACCACCCTCTGTGCTTTCTCCAAATGTTATTCAACACGGAGAAGGATTGATTCATTAGCCAAAGGAGAACAACACATGTTAATCAGCATGAGGTTTCCTTACCCATATTTGACCTGATGACATGAGATTTCATCTTGACGGGAGTCACTGTTTGCAGGCTCCCAGGGCAACACCTTCCCAACTGTATACCGCTGTGCCTGCCAAACTTTGAAATTACCCAAACCTGCTCAAAATCAACTCTGGATGTTTCACTAAACCTGGCATAATGTCCTTCAGACTTTAACTTCTCAAAAGAAGCATTTTAGAAAAGGATTCCATTTCATCCATGTCATCCTACTTCTTTTGGTACTAACATTGTGGATCAACTCCACTACAGAGAAAATAAAAACAGGATAACAAAATTCTTAGCACCACATGCACTGCAGAAACGCTAATGAAATTCATCCTGTCCATCTATGCACATTTCCACAGATGGTTTTTATCGCTATTTCTTCAGCAAATGATTTTGTTTTCTTTCCCATGGTTTATCAAATGTCATTTTCTCTTTCAAATCTCAATTTACCCTGATCTTCTCTTGGAAACCTTCAGCCCATCTCCTTTAGTACTGAGAGCTCAGGCACATGCTAGCCAAGACAAAGCTTAAGAATTCACCAATATGCTCAAGATAGTGCAACAATCAAATCTGTTAAGTGCACACAAGCTCAGAAAACTGACAGCATTTTTTTTTCCAGGGCTCTACCTTCTATTATCAGCTAGCAATTTTCTTACCACATGTCTTGGAATTGTCATGTTTCTGATATTATGCCCACAAGGGTTTAAATTTAAATTGTCGCTGCCTGAATTTAGGCTGGAGCTGTGAGTGCAGTTTAATTAAGGTGAGTCACTTAGCAAACCAAATTGTGTTAAACCTCCCACAAACTTAATCCATGTTCTGAGCAGGGAACAGGGTTCCCTCAGGAAGAATGTGGGTTTTTAAAACAAATTCAGATTGGCCCATCTCTTCAAACTATAGCTAATGATATTATGAAATGATCTTCAAAACATTGCAAGCCACAGCTGAATTGAAGGTCTGCGAGTAACGAGGTTCACTGTTACAAATAGGGTAGGTTATTCTTCGGAGGGTCGGTGTGGACTTGTTGGGCCAAGTGGCCTGCTTCCACACTATAGATAATCTAACCTAAGCTAGGATGACCCTTTAGAACTGAGATGAGGAAGAATTTCTTCAGTCAGAGGGTGGTGAATCTGTGGAACGCATTGCTACAGACAACTGTGGAGGCCAGGTCATTGACTGTATTTAAGACAGAGATAAATAGGTTTGAAATAGTAAGGGAGTCAAGGGTTACAAGGAGAAGGTAGGAAAATAGGATTGAGAAACATATTAGCTATGATCGAATGGTGGAGCAGAGTCGATGGGTCACATGGCCTAATTTGCTCCTGTATCTTATGATCTTAAGGCCTTAAAGTTATCATCCTTGAGCTGATCAACCAAGAAGACATCTTCATGAGCCCCATCAGGTTAAAGGTGATAGCCGGTTCCTACCATCATTGGGGCCAATTATCACCACCTGAATGTGGGATCTCTGGGCAATTCCTAGCCAGCAGGTGCAGCAACAGAGCCATTAGTGAGGCAAAGACGGCACCTATGAAGTAGGGTAAGCATGAGACATCAGTCTCCATGGCTGCCAGGATATGCCTGCTACTTGGAGTTAGATCCCTTGTGAAATACTTTTAACTGGATTCCACTGTTGCTGGTGGGTTAATGTCAAATCCTCTAGTCTACCTTTGGGAAATGAACTGGACAGCTGGAAAATTGGCAATATCCATGAAAGACACTGAAGCTGTTCAGGGAACATTGAAGGCTCAGGCATTGACAGAGAAAAATGGGATATCAAGGCCAAACCAAAGAGAGACACCCAATGTGTGTTCACTTGACGCTACAGAGGAATGCGAACCTTACCCTTGGTTGGATGTTCTACTTGCTGAGAGTTGGAAGCTGGATAGATTCTGGGAAGACTGGAAACAAAAAGTAGAACAAATCCAATCTGGCCAATTACTGCCCAATCTGTCTACTCTCGATCATCAGTAAAGTGATGGAAGGCGTCAAAAATAGTGTTATCAAGCAGCACCTGCTCAGCAGTTACCTGCTCAGTGATGTCCAGTTTGGATTCCTCCAGGGCCACTCAGCTCCTCTCCACATTACAGCCTTCTTCCAACATGGAGAAAAGAGTTGAATTCTAGACAGTAGGTGCAGGAGTAGGCCATTCTGCCCTTTGAGCCTGCACCACCATTCAATATGATCATGGCTGATCATTCTTAATCAGTATCCTGTTCCCTGCCTTATCTCCATAACCCTTGATTCCACAGTCTTTGACATGAAAGCCACATTTGACTGAGACCCGTTGTAAAACTAATTAATGCTATCAGGGCAAAATCTCTGCTGGTTGGAGTTTAGATTAGATTCTCTACATCGTGGAAACAGGCATTTCGGCCCAACAAGTCCACACTGCCCCTCCGAAGAGAAACCCACTCCTCTACCCTATATTTACCCCTGACTAACATATCTAACACTGTGGGCAATTCACCTCACCTGCACATCTTTGGATTGTGGGAGGTAAACCACACAGAGACAGGGAGAATGTGTAAACTCCACACAGACAGGTGAGAATCGAGCCCAAGTGCTGTGAGGTAGCAGTGCTAACCACTGAGCCACCGTGCCATTATACGTGGCACTTAGGAAGACGGTTATGATTGTTGGAGCTCAGTCACCTCAGCTCCAGGACATCTCTGCAGGAGTTCCCCATGGTAGAGTCCTAGGCCCAACCATCTTCAGCTGTTTTATTAATGATCTTCCCTCTATCATAAGGTCAGAAGTGGGGATGTTCACCAATGATTGCACAATATTCAAATCCACTTTAGGATACTCTGAGATTGTTAAAAACAGGACAAAAGTGTTCTCTTTTTTTAATTGTTTTGTAGAAGAGAATACATAAATTCAGTTGTGTGACCTTTCTGAGTCCAGAACATAATCGAGTATCTGAGTTAGGGAAATGCACATTAGAAATGGAAATTATCAGAAATTCTCAGCAAGTGTGGCAGCAACTGTGAATAGCTCAATGATCTCTCATGAAAATTGGAAAATATTAGTGGTATAACAGGTGATAAAGAAGTGCAGAGGGAAGGATAGGGATGAAGGAGAGGGATGAAGGTAAAATTCTGTAAAAGACAAGGGAGAGATAAGACTGCAGTTTTCCAGTATTAGATTCCCTACAGTGTGGAAACAGGCCATTCAGCCCAGCAAGTCCACACCAACCCTCTGGGATGCAACATTACACTATGGACAACTTAGCATGACCAATTCACCTGACCCGCACATCTTTGGATTGTGGGAGGAAACCAGAGCACACCCACGCAGACACAGGGAGAATGTGCAAACTCCACACAGACAGTCGCCCGAGGCTGGAATCGAACTTGGGACCCTGGTGCTATGAGGCAGCAGTGCTAACCACTGAGCCACCGTACCTGTTAAGTTTTGATGAGACCATGTAAATCCTAATTGTATTCTAGAGGGATAGCTGTGTCATGGGCATCAAACCTTTGAGTAAATGAGGATTACTTAGAATCACAGAATCCCCATAGTGCCAATAGGGACCATTCAGCCCATCGGGTTTACACCAACCCTCCGAACAACATCCCACCCAGACCCAGCCCTGTAATCCCACAATTCCCATGGCTAATCTATCTGGCCTGCCACATCCCTGAACACTATGGGCAATTTAGCATGGTCTAACCTACCTACACATCTTCAGACTATGGCAGGAACCTGGAGCAGACACAGGAAGAATGTGCAAACTCCACACAGGCAGTCACCCAGGGCTGGAATTGAACCCAGAGAGAGGTACGGATATTCAAAGAAGTCTGCAGAGGATCTTTTTGGTTCTGACGAGGTTTTGTGTGGACATTAATAGCCTGACATAGCTACAGCAGAGGTTTCATGAGTGCAAGGGAGCCAAAGAGGAGAGCCTTGTCTTTCAATACAAGGAACTGGTGAAGCTCATCTGCATCATGCTCCTGGATCCCTCCTTCAAATCTAACAGAGACAGGCAGTTGAAGGTGTACTGCATGAGTCTATGACTGCCCAGCCAAAGTGATGAGGGATGGGAATGTTCAGATAGAGTTGAGGAGCCTTAGTAGTGACAACCTTAATTATCTTGTGTTGATGTTCGGAATCATGTCAATTGGATATTGGGAAAGTCTGAACTCCTGAAAACAGGATAAAGACCAGCATCTGACTGTGGAAGTGGATCAGGATGTAGATATCAAGTTGTAGAGGCAGACAGAATAGATTGCTGACAGACTGTGCAGATCCAGTCCTTGCTTTCCTATCTCTACCATACAGCGCATGGTTGATGCTGTCCAAGGGATGTTCCAAAAGCTTGCAATAGTGACAGTGCTGGCCACTTAAAATGAGACTGCCCTCAATAATGAATCATTTAAACAATTCACCGGAGAGGAAACACCTTAACATATCCATTTCTGTCTCCCCCAAAGGCCCCCTTAATAACATATGTCCGTCTTCAGCCAAATTCATTCACTCCATGTGATAGCAAGAAACTGAATACTGTAAAGGCAACAGGGCCAGAAAATTATTCAGGCAGCAGTACTGAAGATGTGCTCCAAAACTTGCTGCAACTTGTAGCAAAACTTCAGTCTACGGCAATCAGAGGACAACTCTCTGCTGTTTGGTGTCATACCTGGTACATAAGATAATGAGTGTGGTTGGGGAAGCTCAGTTATCTCAGCTCCAGGAGCTCATCAGAGTGATGTCCTAGGCCTGAACATCTTCAGCTGCTTCTTGAATGGCCCTCCCTCCATCATAAGGTCAGAGGTGGAGGAGTTGCCAAAGATTGCACAATGTTCAGTTCCATTCACAACTCCTCAGACACTGAAGCAGTCAATTTTTAAATGAAGTAAGAAGTGGACAATTTCCAGACTTCAGTTGAGAAGTAGCAAGTGACATTTGTGCCACACATATGCCAGGCAATAAGCATATTCAACGGGAGGGAATTTAACCATTATCACTTGACATTCAATGACCTTACCATTACTGAATCCCTTTTTCCAATCATCTGCTATAAGATGAGAATGCTGGCACTAACATGAACCTGAACTTTCTTGCCATCATGGCACAATCAAACTGTTATAGTGTGCTGTTATACCGTGCCTTAAGAAATAGTCACTGTGTTTGTGTACAGCTTCATGAAATGGCAGGTCTCAAGCAAAGAAATACGTAGTAAGGTCTTTGCAGTAGGTACCAACGAAGAGGGAGAAAACTGAAGTAAGGGAATTTGACCAGTCAATTGGATCCTCTCTGGAGGAAAAGTAATCTTTGTCAGAACATGAACCAGGAGCAGGAGTCGGCCATCTGGCTCTTTGATCCTGCTCCGCCATTCAATATGATCATGCCTGATCTTTTTGTGGCTTAAGCTCCACTTACCCGTCCTCTTACCATTACCCTTAATTCCTTTACTGTTGAAAATATTATCTACCTTAGCTTTAAAAGCGTTTACTGAGAAAGCCTCAACCACTTCACTGGGCAGGGAATTCCATAGATTCACAACCCTCTGGGTGAAGAAGTTCCTTCTCAATTCAGTCCTAAATCTGCTCTCCTTAATTTTGAGGCTATGCCCTTTTGTCATAGCTTCATCCACCTGCAGAAACAACTTCTCTACTTCTATCTTATCTATTCCCTTCATCATTTTATATGTTTCCATAAGATCTTCCCTCATTCTTCTGAATTCCAATGAATATATTCCCAATCTACTCAGTCTCTACTCATAAACCACATGTAAAGATGAAGAGGCAGATTAAGGATTTTCTCAAACACGCATGTTCTCACATATATATTCTGTATCTATAGTTTATCTTAATCTCACTTCATATTTATAAATACCTCCTGCCAGTGGGCAGAAGAATTCCTGGTTCATAATCTTCATAATCTTTGAGCTGCCCATGTCCTTAAATATCATGGCTTCCCCTTTCAATTTATCAAGATCACTTCAAGTAATTTGACACAATATATTTTTAGCAAGACTAGTAGAGTTCCTAACAAATACTTAATATTGTTAATTTCACTGAGCTCATCAGTTCACAAAGAATATTTTGTCTCATTAACATCTAGAATAATCAGAATTAACTTTGTAGAACATATTTTACAAAAATTAACTCTGTATGCAGAGTAACAACACTGCTTCAGCGTAGACAGATTTTAAGACCGTGGCTACCTCATAAAGCACACTTTACATATTGTAACCTATTCAAAAGTCCTTAATGCAATGTACCTAAGAGCTTCTGGATGTAGTCAGCTACGGATAACATGTCAACAAGTAAGCAAATTATGTTAAAAATGTACTAAAAGAGACTTCAAGAACTGTCAGACTCTTATTTTCCACTGCACTATTGTGAACCAGCAGCTACCAAAACAAATACAGAATTCACATGAGGTTATACTGCTACACATTACCTTGGTAAAAGTATCCTTCTGTATAGACAGCACTTAACCCCATTTCCAATGTGACTAATAATGGAATACAATAACATGGATATGTGATGTGGGAAATGGCTCATTGGTTTCTCCTTTTCAGGTCTAAAGCTTAACGATCAGTCTAATTGATATTTTCATCATTGCCAACTATGCATTAAGTTAAGTTTAACTGGCTGTGGAAAAAGGAAGTATGAGGTAATTGTGGTAAAGTAGGATTACAGCCAAAATAACTAATTTGTTCTGTAGCAAACAAGTGGCAAGATTACAGAAGGCAATACAATTTCACCCATGACTATTGTATACTGATTGAATTGCATTCAGTCTACAAACATTGTTCTGCAAGTGATGCTAATAAATAAATTTCATGTTATTAGAGAGTGGAATATGTATTCTCTTACAGGCATCTGATTACCCTCATGTGATTACCGAGTTTTCCTCTTTCTTCTCCTGCCCCTTTTGCCTGGTGCAACCCAAGTCGCTTCAGCACATGTAGACAGGCTCCTCAGAACCCTGCTCCAAATGATGAGATCCTCTTTGCTTATTGCTTTTTAAAAAATAAATATGTGTTCTTCTGTATTTTGAACAGACTTGAAGTCATAGAATCATTCAGCACAGAAAAAGGACTTTTAGCCCATTCAGTCTGTGCTGGTCACCCAACAATCACTAACTATTCTCATCCTATTTTCCAGCAGTTAACCCATATCCTTGGATGATTTGACATTGCAAGTGCATATTAAAATGCTTCTTCAATGTTATGAGGTGCCTTTGTGAATATATTCACTGGCTAACCAGCACGATAACCAAATTGCAAAAATAAAACTTCCCTCCACAGGATCTAATGGATTTTCTCATACTATCTTCCCAAACTCATCCATGTCTCATTACCCCATGGCACCCACAAGTTGTACTGACTTACTCACTGTAGGTGGATGTATCAGCCATTGTCATGTCCTCCCACAATTTGGTACCCTGCTTTGCTGACTGGGATCTGAAGGTCCTACTGGATGGGGAGGTGCATGTAATTGCTGCCCATGGTGTGTTTCTCTGAGATGTTTGTGATGGAAGTGACTGGAGTCACCAGGTTTTTGTTCTGACTTTCATGTTGGGAATTATTACGTCCTGGTTTCTATCTGTTGGGCAAGAGAATGGAAGCATGCATATCAATGAGGTAAAATGGCATTATACTGAGGATGGTAATACAATGCTGAAGATGGTAAATTGGCCACGAGCCACTCGCCAGTGAAAATCACCTCTCAGCATTTAATACTGGGTTGGAAAATAAAGCATTTTGCCTTCAAAGTTGAGAAGTTTCTCATTGGCCATCTCATACAATACTTCCTACTTAACTAGCTATTACCCATGTGATTAAGGGCCTGGGAGATTCCACACAATATTTTCCTTTTCCCAGTAGACTCAATAATTATTCTTGAGCAACATAATAAGACACTGAGAACAAAATGCTCTATTTTCCAACCCAGTATTAAATGCTGAGAGGTGATTCTCACTGGTGAGCGGCTCGTGGTCAATTTACCATTGAGGAGCTAGTGTTACACCTTTATTATTTTTGTCTTATCACCACAGCATCCATGCCACTGTTTAGTGCAGACTCTGGTTGAAAGTTGAAAATCTTCACCTCTTCAGAATTACAAGCCTCTGGTATTAATGGACATTCCAGGAGATGTTACATTGCTTGGATAGATCTCCATACTTACTGTCAGTGGATTTTCTTTGGACTTCATGCACATGCATGATGGTGATGGTGCAGTAACAAATCTGAGTCTTGAGGTGACTGAGACAAGGCCAACTAATCTGTGATTTACTGGCTCCTGATGGAAGAGATTTCGCCAGATCATTAGACAACTCATGTGCCTTTGACTGTAGATGCACCAGAATGGTGACAACAGTGTGGTGGTTCCAATTTTGGAGCTGTAGCTTAAGTTTCTTTGTCTTTCCCTTGAAGCAAAGTTGATGACAGTCTTTGGACCTCTCTTCTCAATGTAACTTGCCTTCTTTTGAGCAATAACAAGTGTAAGATACATATCAACTCGTTTTATTGGCTTCAAACAACCAGTAACGGAACACTACATTAAGCTGCTGAGAAACACAGAGAAAGAGTGGTTGTTTATAATATTCTCATATTGGTTACCTATTTAGAGTTCATCAGGTTTGTTAAGGTATAACTATCATCTTTGCTTCAAAGATCATATTATCAAAATAAAATGAAGGATGCTATTTAATATTATTCCAAGTTAAACTGATGTTAAATTGTGTGCTGGTATTCTCTCAAACCAACATGGGCTCTTACTTTATTGACCAATTTGCCATTAGGCAACTTATTAAAAGATTGTCTACATCATGGTTCCCATAATGTTATATTTCATCTGGAAAGCTATATCCAACACTGATATTTCAAAAGGTAGATAGAAAATGTCAAGGAAAATGTAGTTCAGTTTGTATCATGTTAACAACAGGAAACGCATAGGAATCCCCAGTAAGGAAGGAATAGAAATATGTTGGAACGTAAAACAACATAACCATCAATGACAATGCAATGAACTTATAAAAATGTATTTTGAAAGGTTACTCTGCACAAACAAAAGATTGAAATTTAAAATGACTTCTGTAAAAGATGCCAGTCAGAATTATGGCTTCAAATTCTCCTTTAACTCAAGACAAAAGAACAGAAAACATTCCCAGACACAAAAGACTTTTCAGAATTCAGTGGATGTCCACAGAAGTAAATAGACTCATTTAAGCACAAAGATATTTAGTTAATAAGAATATTTAAGGTGTGAACATCACCATCTACCTATAGACTGTGAGGTGGTGTGTGAGTTATTCAGATTGTGAAATGAAACTTCAACAATGTCTTATTTGAAAAACAATTCAGTATTTGTTACAGGGTCCCATCATACAGTAGCCATCTTTCCTCCTTGTTTAATATCTGGCTGTGTCACAGGAATGCAACCACAAGGCGTATATAGACACAGAAACTCTACCTGCAAGTGTTATATCATTACCAAGTGACAAACACAGCTGCCTTCCAACTCGAAGGGTAGTCTATTTAATCAGAACTTAGATGTCCAATGAAGCAGCAGCAACTGAAAGCAATGTTGGGGAATGTCTTTGGTACAGTCAGCTCTTCTTTAGATAATGTTACTGAATTCAAATATGTTGATCTTGCTAATGTTAATCTTGCTTTGTGCACCTCCTGTGCAGCTGTAATGTTGTATGCCTCTCTCTGTCTAAGCACCCGATGACCGGTATTTCTGTGTTTGCTATGATCTGCCTGTACTGCTTGTAAAACAAAGCTTTTCACTGTACTTAGGTACATACAACTACAATAAATCAAATCAAAATCTCTCCCAAATCCAAAATCATTCCAGAGCCAATCTCTCTCTTTGCTCAAGATGAGGAACTGCCTGGCTGCATTACTCTATATTTTATTTATTTGTAGGATGTGGGCATCACTGACTGGCCACTATTTATTGCCCATCCCTAGTTGCCCTTGGGATGTTGGTGGTGAGCTGTCCTTTGGAATCACTGCAATTCACCTGCTGTGGGTTGACCTTCAACGCTGTTAGGGAGGGATTTTGACCTAGTGGGAGTGAAGGAATGGTGATGTATTTCCAAGTCAGAATGGTGAGTTACTTGGAGGGCAACATGTGTCTGCTGCCCTTGTCCTCCTAGATTAAAGTGGTCATGGATTTGGAGGGTGCTGTCTGAGGGTCTTTGGTGAATTCTTGCAGTGCATCTTGTACATAGTACAGTGCTTCTGAGCATTGGTGGTGGAGGAAGTGGATGCTTGTGGAGGTGGTGCTAATCAAGTGGACTGCTTTGTCCTGAATGGTGTCAAGCTTCTTGAATATTATTGGGGCTGCACTTGTTCAAGCAAATGGGGAGTATTCCACCACACTCCTGACTTGTGCCTTATAGATGATGGACTTGCTTAGGGGAGTCAGGAAGTAAGTTACTCATCACAATATCCCTAACCTCTCACCTGCTCTTGTAGCCACAGTGTTTATGTGGTGAGTCCAGTTGAGTTTCTGGTCAATGGTGACCCTCAGGGTGTTGGGGATTCAGTGATGGTAACACCATTGAATGTCAATGAGCAGTGAATGATGCTGAACATTGTGCAATCATCGGTGAACATCTCCACTTCTGACCTGGTGATGGAGGGTAGGTCATTTGAAGAAGCGGGTGAAGATGGTGCTCAATGGCCAGTGCTACTTTACTAGTCTTTTCCCATGCTCCTAGATTCTCTATCCTAGGCTCCCCTGTACATGCAGTAGTTTGGCATCAATAGAGTGATTTGCGAATGCTTAGATGATGATGTTATTACACATGAAATGTAATAATGCTATACGCAAATGCACAAACTCATTCTAGGTCTAGGGAGATCTGTTCGAGCAACTGATATTACCAGATTAGTAGTTTTGACCACCACCTTTGAGTTTGGGCTAATTATTTCGTAGCAAATATCTGCAAGCTGACAGTTTCTCTGAGCTGGCAATCTGTATGAAGGAAAGAAGGACTAACAGGCCCTGCTATCATATTGTAATTGACCAGGGTGCACAAGTGTCACACCTGTAGCACTAAACTGTAACTAATTTCTCCATGAATCATACATATTAAGTTAAACTAGGGAACCTTCTTAAGTTCCACCCATCTCTATGACTACATAATAAAGAAGGGGAGCCTGTTCCTCCTTCCTCACCTGCAATTATAATGAATTGGTGCATTGTAATTGCAAAGGAATCAGCAAAAAATGGCCATTGCTCATTTACTAGTCCTTGCCCATGCTTCTAGATTCTAATTTAACCTGGTGACACTTCATGAAATAATTTTGAATGTTCTACCATGTTAAAGATTCTATATTAGTGCAAGTTGCCAATGACTTCTGCTTTATTTTCAGTACAATTAGCTCGCTGCATTAGAATTTGGAGGGGAGAAAATAAATTAATTACAATATGTTGCTAAGCAGCATTAATGTGTGCCACTAGAGGAATAATAAGCTCTTGTCATTCAGTATTGTGCTATTTGTTAATACAATGCTATCATGAAATTTCTACCACAATAAAAGCAAAGTAGAACAAATTGCATAAAATCAATGGCAATGGCTCCTGACTAGATGAAACCACAAGACCAGAAGAAGTGACATCTGGTAAATGCATAATCCATGTAATATCTGCACAGCATCACAATTCTGGTAAACCCATTCAGATAATACATGCATGGAATAGAGCCACTGAAAGTAACTGGTACAGTTCAGTTGTCTTGAATGTGAGAGAGCAGAAGTGACATCTACTCCTGGTTCAGTTGTCAGGAACAATATTCCTTCGTTCAAATTTTAGACAAGGTGCCTGCAGGACCTTCAATAGTAAATGCAGGACTGATGCAGACCTTCAGCAACACGCTGCTGTATGCCAGCCAGCATACCCTTGATCTCACATTTTCTTTGAGAACCTCTGGTGTCTTGCATTGTCATATCTTTCTCTATATTTTCCCTTCTCTCTTTTCTTGATACCTTCAAGTTGCTTTTCCTTGACATTTGTGTACTGAAGTCTTTGCTTTTCGTATTTTTTTCCTTTGTTCCATTTTCTCCTTTACATGTCAGTGGTCAAAATCCTGACAAAATGGTGAAGGTTGCTACAGGAACATTGACAGGTGCATGGTGCTCAAACTACATGTTTAAACATCTTTGAGTTGCTTAAAGCCAAAGTTTCCAGCTTTGTAACCGACCTTAACGATTTGAGTCCAAGAGAGGATCATGCCGAGGCTCAGGAATGCAATTAATTTGAATTGCTCTCAAGAACACATGTTAACATTTCTTAGTGATTTTCAAATATTTTGAAACAATATTTATAAGCTTTTTTTGTGAAAAAGATATGGTTGAAGTCAATTAATTATTGTACATTGATTGAATTTTCATATTTCTCAAAGTAATAGGATGTCCAAGAATGTAGGGAGGCTGTGGAGAAGGTAGCACTGACAGGGAGTACTTGTGGACACAGAGATGGGCTCAAGTGCGTATACTTCAATGCAAGGAGATCAGAAATAAGGTGGGTGAACTTAAGGCGTGGATCGGTACCTGGGACTACGATGTTGTGGCCATCACGGAAACATGGATAGAAGAGGGACAGGAATGGTTGTTGGAGGTTCCTGGTTACAGATGTTTCAGTAAGATTAGGGAGGGTGGTAAAAAAGGAGGGGGGGTGGCGTTGCTAATTAGAAATGGTATAACGGCTGCAGAAAGGCAGTTCAAGGGGGATCTGCCTTT
>NC_057719.1:33831454-33840017 GCF_004010195.1 Chiloscyllium plagiosum
TTGGAACGGCGAAGGATGATGGGTGACTTGATAGAGGTTTATAAGATGATCAGAGGAATAGATAGAGTAGACAGTCAGAAACTTTTTCCCTGGGTACAACAGAGTGTTACAAGGGGACATAAATTTCAGGTGAAGGGTGGAAGGTATAGGGGAGATGTCAGGGGTGGGTTCTTTACCCAGAGAGTGGTGGGGGCATGGAATGCGCTGCCTGTGGGAGTGGCAGAGTCAGAATCATTGGCGAACTTTAAGTGGCAATTGGATAGGTACATGGATGGGTGCTTAAGCTAGGACAAATGTTCGGCACAACATCGTGGGCCGAAGGGCCTGTTCTGTGCTGTATTGTTCTATGTTCTATGTTCTATGTTCTAATGTGTCAACTGTGATTCTACACAGTATCTCCACTAAACTTATCGATAATAGTAATTCTGTCCAATGACATTTTCTGTTTTGAGTCATTCATTTTACATTCAAGACAACTGAACTGTACAGTTACTTTCAGTGGCTCTGTTCCATGCTTGTATTATCTGAATGGGTTTACCAGAATTGTGATGCTGTGCAGATATTACATGGACTACGCATTTACCAGATGTCACTTCTTATGGTCTTGTAGTTTCAACTAGTCAAGTGCCATTGTTGATTTGGTGATTGATTTAAGCATTTTGTTTTACTTTGCTTTTATTGTGGTAGAAATTTCATGATAGCGTTGCATTAACGAATGGCACAATATTGAATGACAACAGAATTTATTTTTTTCCCCAGTGGCACATATTGATGCTGCTTAGCAACTTGTAGTAATTAATTTATTTTCTTCCTTCCAAACTTTTTATTCAGCAAGCTAATTGTACTGAAAATAAAGCAGAAGTCATTGGCAATTTCCATTTATATAGAACCTTTAACATGGTTGAACATTTGAAAATACTTCATGAAGTGTCACCAGGTTAGATTTGACGCTGACCTTCACATTATAAACTCACTCAGTAAAAGGTATAAATGTTATTAAAAAGGTAAATGCCATCCTCGACATCATGACACATACTCGTACATAAACTAGTGGTAATAGATTAAAAGTCACTTTGAAGACAGATGAGGATTTATTTTCTCACGAAGGATGAGTAGAGTGCAGAATTCTCTTCTCCAGAAGGTAGTGGATGCTGAGTCTTTAAATTTATTTAGTGTTGAGTTCAATATCTTTCTGATAGACAAGGAATTCAATGGTACAGATAGGAAAGTGAAACTGCGACTAGAACCAGATCAGTCATATTCTTTTTGAATGTTGAAGTTAGCTCAAGGGCCAAATGACATACAACTGCTCCTAACGTTCAATGTTCCTTGTGTCATACTGGTGTACAAGCAAGCAAAGCAAGGTTCATTGTTGGGAATAGAACTGAATAACAATTACAAATCTTATACATTCTGATGTTCAACTTGAGGTTCTAGCAAGGGGGGTGGTCAAGCAGAACTTGTTCTATTGTTCTACTGAAAGTAGGTAGTTCTAAATTGTACTCTAATTTGGGATTTGGATTTTTAAAATAGAGACAGATAGATTTTAAATTGTGAAGTCCATGTTTTTCTTCGAAGTCAGAATGTCATTTGGAACAATAACCTAAATAGACCCAAATACAAGGTGCATTACTTCAATCAAGTGACTGGCAGAAGACCTGTGGTGTGAATGGATGGAATGTTTACACTGCTGAGTATATAAATAGACCGGAGGCCATTAGTTTCAGTTTGCCAAAATTTCAGTGCAGAAGAAGCAAGAGGTCAGTTATGAAGGGACAACTGACTTACTACCTAACAGGAGAACCAAGTCAGAACAGGAAGTCAAAAAGATGTCCTGCATACTAGAAGACAAGAGAAACAAAGGCAAACATTGAATATACTTTAAAAACAGGAAAAAAAGACAAATCCAAGGGCACTGTATCTGTATATACACAGCATTTGCAGTAGGTAGACAATCTAAAGGCACAAATAGAGACACATGAGTCTGACCTAACCACTGTTGCATGGTGATTGCATGGTGATTGCATGGTTGCATATTCAACATTTAGGAAAGACTGATGAGAAGGAAGTGGAGATAGTGTTGGTCCGGTATTATGGGATGGACCAATATATTCTTAAGGGAGGAAGTCTAATCAGAAGAACAATGTCTGGAATCTGTTTGAGTCGAGTTAAGAAACAAAAAGAATCAGAAGATATTGATTAGATTTATTTAAAGGCCACCAAATTATATTGGTAGTGTGGGGAATGGTACTTGTCAAGAGATGAGAGAAGCATGTAACATAATAATCATTAATGACTTTAATCTGCATATAGACTGGGTAAACTGACTGAGCACTAAAGCTATGGAGGATGAGTTTCTGGAGTGTCATGGGGATATTAGCTAGAACAGTATGTTGAGAAGCTATCTAGGTGCTGAGCAATTTTAGATCTAGTATTATGTAATGAAAAATAACTAATTAATCATGTAAATTAACTTTTAGGGATGACAAACCACAATATGATAAAATTTTAAATTATGTTTGAAAAATAGGTAGTTCATTCTGAAGCAAGAGTGTTAAATTTTAATAAGTGAAATTATGAAGCCTTGAGACACAAATTGGCTAAAGTGGATTTGTGAAGTATATTAAAGGTATGACTGTATATAAGCAGTGGTCGTCTTTAAAGAAGTATTTCATGACTTATAGCAACTATACATTCCTTCAACGTGCAAAAGCTCAAAGAAGCCTTATCAACTGTTTGGAACAAAGGAGTTCAGGACATGTAAGGTCAAAAGAAAAGGCATAAACTGTTGCCAGAAATATCAATAAACAATAAACATAAAAATAAACATTGGGTATTTATCAAATAGATCAAAGGCGTTTCAAGAAACTGATAAGGAATTGAGAATTGAATTTGAATGCAGTCTATTGATAAACAAGAAAAATTAACTTTAAATGCTTCTATTGGCATATAAAAAGGAAACATTTGGTTCAAACAAATGTGAGTCCATTAAAAGGATGTCAGGGTAATTTATAATGGGAGATAGAAAAATGCCAAAGGAGTGAAATGTGTCTGTTTTCACTGAGGAAGATAACAGAAATATCTTACAGTAGAGATCCAAGTGGTTCAGGAGAATGAGAAATTGAAACAAATTAGCATTACTAAGAATTATTTGCTGTATAAATAATTAGGGCTAAAGTTAGCAAACCCACAGGACCTCATGGTCTACATCCAAGAGTGTTAATAGAAATGGCCATCGAGAAAGTCAATGCATTGGTGGTTATGTTCCAAAGTTCCACAGATTCTAAAGTGATGCTTACATATTGGAAGGTAATGAATGTCACCCCATTATTTAAGAAGAGAATGAGACAGAAAACGGGGAACTACAGATCTGCTAGCCTTACATCATATAAGGGAAATGCAAGAAAATATAATTAGTATTAGGTTATATATACGCTTGTATGATAATACTCTCATTAGGCATAGTTAATGGATCTGTGAATAGGAAATTTTGTTTGATAAACCTGTTGGAGATTTTTGAAGATGTTACTAAGAAAATTGATAAAGGAGAGCTACTGAAGGTGGTATAATTAGATTTTCAGACAGTTTTAATAGGTCTGCCATAGGGACTGGTTGGAAAGGTTACAGCTCATGGGATAGAAGGTTTTGCACTGCCATAGATTAACAATTAGCTAATAGAAAACAGAGAGTTGGATTACATTGGTCATTCTCATGTTGGCAGGCTGCAGCTGGTGGGGTACTTCAGGGATCAGTGCTTACGACCCTGAGTTATCCTGAGCAATAAGTTACTAAAGGGTAGCATATAGGTGCAGGGAACTATTAGGAAAGCTAATCAAATGTTAGCCTTTACTGCAAGATGATTTGAATATAGGAGTAAATTGTCGAAGAGCTTGCTTAGACCACATGGAATACTGTGTACAATTTAGTTCTTTTTATCTCAGTAATGATATTATTCCCATAAAGAGAGTAGCCCAATGAAGAGAGATTGGCAAATTGGGCCTGTATTCTCTTGAGTTTCAAAGCATGAGAGGTGATCTCATTGAAGCTTACAAAATATTTAAAGTGTTTGACAGGTTAGAGGCACGGCTGATTTTTCAGAAATATCAGGAGTCAAGAACTTTCATTCTCAGATATTTGAAGGTCTCATTATAAGCTTTATTTTCAGATAATGAACTCTCGTGTCCAAGCAACTACTCTTGCATCACCTTTTCATGGTATGGTACATATTTCAACTCCTATTACATTTGGCTACTTTCAGGTCAGATGATTTTCACCATTTTAAAAAGAGTCACAGATTAAATTTTATTGCTTTCTCCAAAACTAAAGTCTATGCTCTTAAGTTAGTTGACAATATTTAGTTGATGGTAGTCTGTATTTTAAACCAGTGTGACAACAGCTGTAAAAAAAATTGTTTTTCAACACCAAGAATGATGTTAAATCTCGTTCTTAGGCCCAGTGCTGACCAATGCACTATTTCTAGGATAAAGACACTTGTGTTAGCTTTATGTAAAATATACACACATTAATGTTAAACAAAAATAACAAGCCAGATGCTAAGTTATTTCGAAAGAAGTCACTTGACCATAATCGGCAACCTAATTGGCCGTTCAGGGGATATTTGTACTGATATGTAAGCAATCGAATTAATGAGCGACAGGACTTGTCATATTGTACCGATCCAGTCGTTTATATTTACTTTTAATAAATATGATAATTTACAAATTAAATTACCGAGCCAGATGCACACACAAATTCATATATTATTAGCAAGTCACTTTGCAATCTTTTTCCATCATTTGACATGATTGCTATTATGCAAATTACTCCTTGTTTTATTTACTGGGCTAAATGTTGGGGTGATTTTCATTGAGCATAGGAGTCAAATTCACAACCTGTTTGATCAGATCCAGTGGAGTGGGGGGCAGGGCAAGCACACAAATTTAGTGCTGCCACCTCATTTACCTGATCGTGTCACAGAGGGAATGACTGCTGCCCTGCTATCTGGTCCTGCATTCAGCAGGGAGTCATAGCGTTCCATTCTTCTGGGCAGTGTGTCTGGTTTAAATGGAAGTAGCACTGAATTACTGTAATTTTCAATAAGGGAAATGGAACAAAAAAGACAGGGCTCCAGAATTATGAATGCAGTGCAGGATGCCTTGGGGAGTGGCATTGAACAGAAGGAGGGATGTTTGTGTTTCCCTAAAATATAACTTTCAGAAGGTATTTGCATCAAAAAGCCAAGGAGGTTAATTCCTGGCATTTGGACTCAAGGATCAGGCAGCAGTGCTACAAGAAGTGATTTCACACGAGTGGTCAAAGTCAGTTTGCAGGACATCTGTAATCTGATGCCCCAAAGTCAGATGCTGTGGAATGTACCAATGCACGGCCAGCCTATTGAATGAATGATTTCATTGCCATGTGCACTTTAGAGCAAAAGAAACAGTAAAATACAGTGAAAAATGTTTCCACTGGTGCCATGAAATAATGCCATTTTGCATAGTTTTAACAATTAGAAAAAAATAGAAAGATATAGTATAAAGAGAATCCATCACTCCTGAGCCAGCTCATCATCAACAAAACCAAAAGAAAAAATGCTGGAAAATCTCAGCAGGTCTGGCAGCGTCTGTAAGGAGAACAAAGAGCTGACGTTTCGAGTCTAACTGACCCTCTGTCAAAGCTGACAGTGATGGAGCAGAATCAGCCCAGTGGTGAAAGATGCGCCTGAAGAGTGGCGACTTCAATGTTGATCTGCAGTAATTTGCTTTCATCATCAACAAAACCTGTGCCCTCCTCCACTGCCAGGATCTACACTGGACCCAATTAACATTGAAGTCGCCACTCTTCAGGCACCATCTTTCACCGCTGGGCCGATTCTCCTCCATCACTGCCTTGGTGCCACCTGCACCGGACCAACCAATGTCAGAGTTGTATCTCTCATTGCTGAGTCCACCTCATCACTGCAACCATGATGCCCTTTTGCCACCACTTCGCTGCTACCAGTGCCAGATCCAACCAACAAGAACGCTGCTGATCCTCAGGCATCATCATTCACTGCTGGGCTGACCTCGTCAACATCATGTCTGTTGATGTAGCAGCCACCAATTCCAATGCCAGGTCCTGTGCTCACCCAGAAAAGTAAACAGGGGCTCCGTCACCATTGCCATGAGGTCTTAGCACCTTATCACTAGACTACTATCCAAAAACTCAGCCCATGTTCTGGGGACCTGGGTTCAAATCCCACTGGGACAGATGGTAGGATTTGAATTCAGTTTTAAAATTCTGGAATTAAGAATCTACTGATGACCAAGAGACCATTGCTGATTGTTGGAAAACACGTCCACTTCTCTAATGTTCTTCAAGGGAGGAAATCTGCCATCGTCAGCTGGACTCACTTACATGTGGCTCCATAAGTAATAGGAGCAGGAGTAGACCATCTGGCCCATCAAGCATGCTTTGCCATTGAATCGGATCATGGCTGTTTGTTTTGTGGACTCGGCTCCACTTACCTGCATGCCCTTAATTCCTTTACTGTTCAAAACTTTACCATAAAATATTCAATGAGGCAGCTTCAACTGCTTCACTGGGCAGGGAATTCCACAGATTCACAACCTTTTGAATGAAGATGTTCCTCCTCAACGCAGTCTTAAATCTGCTCCCCCTTATTTTGAGGCTATGTCCCCAAGTTCTACTTTTACCTGCTAGTGGTATTCACCTCCCTGCTTCTATCTTACCTATTCCCTTCATAATTTTGTATTTTTATACAAGATTTCCCTTTCATTCTTCTAATTTCCAATGAGTGTAGTCCCAATTCACTCAATCTCTCCAGACTCACAGCAATGTTGTTGACTCTCAATTGCCCTCTGAAATAGTCGAAGGTGTGGTATTGGAAAAGCACAGCCAGTCAGGCAGCATCTGAGGAACAGGAGAACCGACATTTTGAGCATAAACCCTTAATCTCTCTGCAGTCTTCATTTTCTCCTGCCCTCTGAAATGGCCCAGCAAGCCATTCTAGTTACTACAAAGTCTCAAAGAATGAAACATACAGATATGGAACAGAGCAAGAGGGTTGGAATATAAAAGCACCGTTGTGCTACTGAGACTTTATAAAGCTCTGGTTAGGCCCCATTTGGAGTATGTATCCAGTTTTGGTCCCTACACCTCAGGAAGGACATACTGGCACTGGACCGTGTCCAGCGAGATTCACACGGATGATCCCTGGAATGGTAGGTCTAACATACGAGGTCTAACATATAATCCTGGGATTGTATTCATTGGAATTTAGAAGATTAAGGGGAGATCTAACAGAAACTTACAAGTTAATACATGGCTTGGAAAGGATGGACGCTAGGAAATTGTTTCCGTTAGGCGAGGAGACTAGGACCCGTGGATACAGCCTTAGAATTAGAGGGGGTAAATTCAGAACAGAAATGCAGACACATTTCTTCAGCCAGAGAGTGGTGGGCTTGTGGAATTCATTGCCATGGAGTGCAGTGGAGGCCGGGACGCTAAATGTCTTCAAGGCAGAGATTGATAAATTCTTGATGTCACAAGGAATTAAGGGCCACAGGGAGAATGCGGGTAAGTGGAGTTTAAATGCCCATCAGCCATGATTGAATGGACTCGATGGGCCGAATGGCCTTACTTCCGCTCCTATGTCTTATGGTCTTATGGAGCAGACCACCTGACATTGACCGACAAAAGACAATGGCAGAAACAGCCCTGTCCAAAGTTGTCCTTACTTACAGCTGGGGCTAATGCCAAAATTTGGAGAGCTGTCTCATAACTAGTCAAGCAACAGCCTGATATAGCCACCCTGATGGAATCATCCTTCATCAACAATGTCCCAGACACCACCATTACCAACCCTGGATCTTTCCTCTCCCATCATAAGAACAGATTTAACAGAGGTTAGGGCATAGTGGTACACATTCGGGAAGGAGTTGCCATGGGAGTCCTCAGCATTGACTCTGGACAACATGGGGTCTCATGGCTTCAAGTTAAATATGGGCATGGAAAGCTCCAGCTGAATACTGAATACCGTCCTCCTTCAGCTGATGTACCAATACTCCTCCATGTTGAACAACACTTGGAGGAATCATGGAAAGTGGTAAGGACACAAAATGTCAATGTCCATCACCAAGAGTGGTTCAGAAACAGCATTACTGGTCAGGTCCCAAAGGACGTATACACTTAATGGTAAGGTCCTAGGTTTTGTTGCTGAACAAAGAGACCTTGGAGTGCAGGTTCATAGCTGCTTGAAAGTGGAGTTACAGGTAGATAGGATAGTGAAGGCGGCGTTTGTATGCTTTCCTTTATTGGTCAGAGTATTGAGTACAGGAGTTGAGAGGTCATGTTGCGGCTGTACAGGACATTGGTTAGGCAACTATTGGAATATTGTGTGCAATTCTGGTCTCCTTCCTATTGGAAAGATGTTGTGAAACTTGAAAGGGTTCAGAAAAGATTTACAAGGATGTTACCAGGGTTGGAGGATTTGAGCTATAGGGAGAGGCTGAACAGGTTGGGGCTGTTTTCCCTGGAGCGTCGGAAGCTGAGGGGTGACCTT
>NC_057719.1:33841980-33952772 GCF_004010195.1 Chiloscyllium plagiosum
CAAATCCTCCAACCCTGGCAACATCCTTGTAAATCTTTTCTGAACCCTTTCAAGTTTCACAACATCTTTCCGATAAGAAGGAGACCAGAATTGCATACAATATTCCAAAAGTGGCCCAACCAATATCCTGTACAGCTGCAACATGACCTCCCGACTCCTATACTCAATACTCTGACCAATAAAGGAAAGCATACCAAACACTTTCTTCACTATCCTATCTACCTGTGACTCCACTTTCCATGTCCTTTTCCACTGTAAACACTGACTCAAAATGCTCTTTTAGCATCCCCCCCACCTCCTCTTTTTCCACACAAAGGCCACCTTGCTGATCTTTGAGGGGCCCTATTCTCTACCCTGCTGTCCTTAATGTATTTGTAAAAACCATAAAATTTGCTTTCCCAAAATGCAGCACTTCACATTTATCTAAATTAGACTCCATCTGCCATTTCTCAGCCCATTGGCCCATCTGATCAAGATCCCATAGTAATCTGAAGTAACCCTCTTCGCTGTCCACTACACCTCCAATTTTGGTGTCATCTCCAAACTTACTAACTATACCTCTTATGCTCACATCCAAATCAACTATATAAATGATGAAAAATAGTGGACCCAGCACCGATCCTTTTGGCACACTATTAGTCACAGGCCTCCAGTCTGAAAAACAACTCTCCACCACCACCCTTTGTCTTTTGCCTTTGAGCCAGTTCTGTATCCAAATGGCTAGTTCTCCCTGTATTTCATGAGATCTAATCTTGCGAAGCAGTCTCCCATGGGGAACCTTGTTGAATGCCTTACTGAAGTCCATATAGATAACGTCCACCGCTCTGCCCTCATCAATCCTCTTTGTTACTTCTTCAAAAAACACAATCAAGTTTGCGAGATATGATTTCCCATGCACAAAGCCATGTTGACTATTCCCAATCAGTCCTTGCTTTCCAAATACATGTACATCCAGTCCCTCAGGCTTCCCTCCAACAACTTGCCCACCACCGACATCAGCCTCTCTGATCTATAGTTCCCTGGCTTGTCCTTACCACCTTTCTTAAACAGTGGCCATGTTAGTCAACCTCCAGTCTTCCAGCAACTCACCTGTGACTAATGATGATACAAATATCTCAGCAAGGGCCCCAGCAATCACTTCCTTAGCTTCTCACAGAGTTTTTGAATACATCTGATCAGGTCATGGGGATTTATCCATTTAATGTGTTTCAAGACATCCAGCACTTCCTCCTCTGTAATGTGGACATTTTTCAAGATATCACCATCTATTTCCCTACATTCTATGCCTTCCATGTCCTTTTCCACTGTAAACACTGACGCAAAATGCTCTTTTAGTATCCCCCCCACCTCCTCTTGTTCCACACAAAGGGCACCTTGCTGATTTTTGAGGGGCCCTATTCTCTACCCTGCTGTCCTTAATGTAATTGTAAAAACCATCTGAATTCTCCTTAACTCTATTTGCCAAAGCTATCTCATGTCCCCTTTTTGCCCTCCTGATTTCCTTCTTAAGTATACTCCTACTGCACACATCAAGAAATGGTTGGAGACAATGAAAACTGCAAAGTCTATGGGCCCTGATAACATTCCCACAATAGTACTAAAGGCTTGTGCTCCAGATCATGTTGCTTCCCTCGCCAAGCACCAGTACAGTTACAATATTGGCATCCACCCAACAATGTGGAAAAGTGCCCTGGTATATCCTGTACACAAAAAGCAGGACAATCTAACAAAGCCCCACCAATCTTCAATTGGAGGGTGTCATCAATAGTGCTATCAAGCAGCTCCTGCTCAGGAATAGTCTGCTTAGTGAAGCCCAGTTTGGGTTTCATCAAGGCCAATCAGCTCCTGACCTCATCACAGCCTTGCTTCAAACACAGACAAAGGAACTGAATTCTGGAGGGGCGGTGAGATTGACAACCCTTGACATAAGGCTGCATTCAAACAAATGTGGCACCAAAGAGCCATTGCAAAACTGGAGTCAATGTATATCAGGGACAGACATTCCACTGGTTGGAGTTATAACTGGCACAAAGGAAGATGGTCGTGGTTGTTGAAGATCAGTCATCTCAGCTCTCGGACATCTCTGCAGGAGTTTCTCAGGGTACTGTCCTAGGCACAAGCATCTTCAGCTGCTTCATCAATGACCCTCCCTCCATCATAAGGTCAGAAGTGAGGATGTGTATTGATCATTGCACAATGTTCAGCATCATTTGCATCTCCTCAGATACTGAAGCAGTCCATATTCAAATGCAACAAGATCTGGACAACAGCTAGGCTTGGGCTGACAAGTGGCAAGTAACATTTGCACCACACAACTGCCAGGCTATGACCATCTCCAATAATTGACAAGCTAGTTTCCACCCCTTAATATTCAATGGGGCTATGATAACTGAAACCCCCACTATCAAAATACTGAGGGTTATAACCAGAAACTCAACCAGACTAGTTACATACACAGTGGCTACAACCACAGGTCAGAAGCAAGGAACAGCATGGCGAGTAACTCACCTCCTGACTCCCCAAAGCCTGTCCACCATCTACAAGGCACAAATCAGGAGTGTGATAGAATACTCTCCAATTGCCTGGGTGGTTAGAGGACCAACAACACTCAAGAAGCTTGACATCATACAGGACAAAGCACCCCACTTAATTGGCACCAGATCCACAAGGATCCATTCCCTCCACCAGCAATGATCAGTAGCAGTAGTGCACACTATTTACAAAATGCACTGCAAAAATTCACCAAACATCCTTAAACAGCACCTTCCAAACCTATAAGCACTTCCATCTGGAAGATCAAGGGCAGCAGATACATGGAAACATCAATTCCCCTCCAAGCCACTCACCATTCTGACTTGGAAATATATCATCATTCTTTCACAGGCACTGAGACAAAATCCTGGAATCCCGTCTCTAACGACATTGTGGGTCAACCCACAGCAAGTTGACTATAATGGTTCAAGAAGGCAGCTCACCATCACCTCTCAAGGCCAACTAGAGATGGGAAATAAATACTGTCATCCAAAAATACCCACATCCCACAAATGAATAAGAAAAATCTGTCTCTCCACATTCATCTAAATAGAGATCACTGAAGAGCTCCCCCCACCCCTTCCCAGTACGGATAATGACAATGAACGTTAAAAGTTTCACCATCATTACTACTGCACAATCCAGACCAATAAGTTTAATTTGCTTGAACAGAATTGAAATCAATGTAACACAAAATAATTTTAGATAAATAGAAAGAAAATTAAGACAATAGACATAAATCATTTAACTTGAATTTGACTATTTGAAAATATAGTTTGAAAATAAGTTTATGGAAGTAATTTCCATCAAAATATTCTTGCAAACAAGTCCTGAGTGATATATCGATCTGCCAGTGGACCTCACTTCATGCTCTGTAAAAACAAATATGAGCCTCGTACAAAACTGGAAAATGGTCACCAATCTATAAATGGCAAGGACTTGTGTGAACTATAAATTAGCATTTCCACTGAGTAAGGCACATACTGTCTCCCATACAAAGTTTAAATATCTGTTGTTATTTACAATACTGTTAAGGAGCACAAGGCATTCGGAGATAAAAGGCCTAGCATCTATCTTGTGTTGATGGGTATATGTGTGAGGTGAGACTGCAGTTTAAAATGACTCAGCTATTGCAGTGTAATTATATAGTCCATAGCTCTTCACTATCACAAATACTGAGGTTTTGTTTTATCCAGATAAAGGAGCTGCTTATATGTCGACGAGATAATTAAATAGCAGAAATAAACATACTAATTTAATTGGCTAGTTGGTGGAATTATATGTTGTGAGGCTAACATCTGGGAAAACCATTAGTTATCCTTGTGCTACAGGTGAGAAGAAAGGAAATCTCTCTCTCTCTCTCTCTCTTTCACTCTCTTTGCTGAAATCAGCCAACATTAAAAGGAAACAGGACAAAAGATTTTCCACTAACTTGTTTTGTCAAGAATCTCAAAATCAACTCAATGAACAATGTCAGTTCCATTGATAATACTCAATGTAAAGGCTGTAATGTCTCATTGTCTACTCTTTTCAGAAATCAAAGATCTATATGTTAATTTTAACTTTTCTGGGGACTCAACTCTTAATCTGTGTGGATGTGTGTTGCATTATTAGTTCTTCTTGTGTTTAGTAACCAATGAACTCATTCTTCTGTTAACTCAACAGCTTGATTACATTAGCTCCTTAAAACATTTATTTATTTTGTCTGAATGAAAAAAATCCTTTCAAAATGAATCTTGTTGTGGCAAATGAAGGGGCCATTTGAATAAAGAAGGGAGACTGTTCATCTCTCCTTACTCAGATGTTTAACAAATGGGTATTCTGTCTGGAACGGCAAGAAATTGGGGAACATCACCGAAAGACTGATCATCACAAAACCCTAATATGCAGGTAGTTCCTCCAGCAACCTCAACTCTAACTGTTTCCGATCTCGACGCCATGCCCCATTCTGCTCCTCCTCACTCTGCTGTCCCACTTTGTTGACCATTGCTAGTCTCTCCACAGCCTTTTGCTCTTACTGTTATTAACAGCCACACTACTCCTTACCCAAGATCCAACCAAAAGCAGACCATGGTACCAGCCATCTTAATTTTGAGTGTCAATCTTAGTCCTGCTTTAGGCTCTCATTCCAATTATTCAAATAACTCCCTTCCCAATGGAAGATAATGTGAGTCCTCGTCATCAATATATATCTATATCTATCTATCTGACTTAAGTAATTCAATAATTTGCTGTTGATTCCTTTTGGTTTTTGGTTCAATGAACAATTTCCAGAAGCTCAGCAAACTTGTGCGTGTCATGTTAATCAGTATAAAAATTTTCAATTTTCCAAATTTCAATTTCATATTCACTGACCCACTTTTCTGGAGGAGTTTACAATCTTGTATTAAAATACTCCGTAGTTAGATTCAGAAGTCAGTGCATTGGATCAAACATGCTGTTTATTATTAAAACTCCTCTTCCTTGAATGAGAATATTGGAAATGCATTCTAAGGGGAAGAAAGGAAGTTCTGAAAACAAATGAATTAATTATTGGAAGTAAACACAATGGAGACAGAAATAAAATTTAGCTGAATCACTGAACATCCAAATTATTTCAAGGTTTACATAAGGCCTCAATGCGAGTGCTGAACTGAATAAAATGTTTATTTTGGTTATGTATTTCTGAATTTTAATGAGTATAGAGTCATACTGACATACAAAATTGTCCTTACACATACAGATCATCTATTGATCAATCTGTTATGCAATAATCAGACAAAATGAAATCCTCAGGACAGACAAAAAGTATGTGAGTAGAAATTATATTAGGCATTGATGTCAGCATTTATATCAATGAAGGCAAATGTATTTTTAGCTGATCTGCTGAAATGTAATTTATTGGCTTTTCTGATATTATTGCATGAATAAATAAATTAATTTAGAGCTACAAAATGTTGAAAACTGTCACCACTAAAGGCTGTGATGACAATGCCCTCATAGTTGAATTGTTTAACTATCCACTTTATTATAATACTGCAATTAAAAGAGGTCAAAGTTATTTCAAAGCCTTTGATTTAAATAAGATATGATTTTGATTATTTTTCAATTTTCAAGCCAATTTTCCATCTTGTTTGGCTATTCAGCCATCAGACTTGGTTGGCTGCATGAAAGAACAAAAAAAATTAATCTATCAGGCATCCTCCGATACTGCCTTAAAGACTGCAGTGTGGAAATGTAAAATGAATTTACTGCTGGAAGGAAATAAGAATCCTCAGCTTACTGGCTTTGAAAAATATTATCTGGAGGGCTTTCTCTCACCTTGGGCACCTAAGCTCCGACCTTATATTCACCACCCAGACCGGGGCCTTCAACATAGCATTGGAAAACCTGAGAAGCCAGATTAAAAGTCTTGCAAATTCTTGCAATGTTGAGTGTTGCTTTTCTGTACTTGGTCAGGTACAACTAGTGACTGCCAATAGGTTATGCCAGAGAAGCCTGTTTCCCAGTCTGCCCTAACAGGCTATAGTCATTGAGTAACAGAGGTGGCACTAGCTGGATGCATGACCTGTTAAAATGAGCCACCTAAACTAATTTCATGATATCCCTTGTAGTGATTGTAATGAGATCAGCCCAGTAGACCTCATAGAATATGAGTTCCTTTACTGGAGCTGTTAACCTGGGTCAATCAGGGAGCACTGGCTGTCAGATGTAAACAGGAGTGTCAGACATCTTGTTCGCTCTGAGAGAGCTGGATCAGTGTCCAGGACTCTCCAGTTGTGTCTGGAAGGGGACTGACTCTGAGCTGGCTGGTCCATAGTCAGTGTGTACTGTTGCTTTTAGTTTCTGGGTTTTTTGGGGGGAATCTGATTCCTAAATTGGCTGAATTATATAGCCAGTTGTTAACTGGTATTCCTCTTTATTGAGGACTGATTTCTAAACTGACTGATCTACACATTCAATGTGTTGAGTTGTTCCTGTGTGGGTAGGACAGGCCCTCTGTGAATGGACTAGGCCTCTGTAAAGACTGAACACCTGTGCGTGTGCTGGGAGGTGAGCAATTGCTGCGTTTGGGAGTGGACCAAACCACTGTGAGTTAACTGCAGCTTCACAATACGCTGTGTTCCTGTGAGTGGGCCTGGTTCTCTATGGATGGGTTAGGCCTCTGTAGGAACTGAATACCTGTGCATGTGCCATGGGATGTGTATTTGCTGCCTTCAGGAGTGGACTCTGCATACCGGAGTGGACTCTGCCTTTGATTGTGGACTCTATCTCTGACAATACATTCTGCTTACTGGAGTGGACTCTGTTCCTGGGAATGGACTCTGCAGTTTGAAGAGAACTGTTTATGGTAATGGACTCTGTGTACCAGAAAGGACTCTGGTTGTTGGTAATTGACTCTGTCTTGTTGCTTATTAGGTTTATCACATGCACTGTCTTGTGTGTCTCTGGGTCTGGTAGGCCTCACTGTGAGCTGAGAGGCTCATAGGTCATCCTGAAAGCTGTCACCCTGAGAGCTGGAGGGTGGCTAGGCCAGCCTGTGAACCGGAGGTGGGTAGGCCACCCTGATGCCAGTTGCCCCAAGAGCCGGAAGGTGGGTAGACTATTCTGAGCGCTGTCGTCCCAAGAAGGGGTAATCAGGACACGCTATCCTAGAGGTGGTCAGAAGGTGTGTCAGAGTGGCCGAGAACCAGAAGGTGCATAGGGGCAGGCCGAGATCCAGAAGGCTTGTACACTGCCCTGTGCTCCCTCATCCCAGGGAAGGGGACGGGCTGTCATAGAGGTGGCCGGAAGGTGTGTCAGTGCAGCCCGCAGGCCAGATGGTACATCAGGGTGGGCGAGAGCCAGATGGTATGCAGGGGCAGACCGAGAGCTGGAAGGCAGGTAGGCCATCCTCAGTGCTGTCATCCCGAGCAAGTATCGGGGAGGGCTGGCCTAGAGGTAACCGGAAGCTGTGTCAGGGCGAACTGAGAGCCAGAAAGGACATGGGACGGAGCGAGAGCTGGAAAGGGTGTAGGGGCGGGCTGCCTTTGTGTGGCCGGAAGGTGGGAGGGGTGGTAGTTTGCTGGGTTGCCAGGGGTGTCTATGATATATGCGCTGTTTTATTGCTCGGTTTTTCGGACTGTCTGTATATGATTGCGTTTACTGTTTCCTTCTTGATTAATGTCAGGTGGGATTTGAGGTTCATCCCCATTTTCCTGAGAGCTGGTTGTATGGTGGGGTTTGCTGCTCCTTTCCCCCGTGAATTACTGTTTCTTTTATACAGCTGTTCATGTTAATTGTTTGTTTGTAATTTGTACTGGTTAATAAAACATAAAAACAAATAAACAAGAGTATCAGACATTCTGTTGACTCTGACAGCTCGCTCTCAGATAACTGGATCAAGAACTTTCCACGTGTCAGAAAAGGGTGACTTGGTGATGGGATACCAGCCTCAGTGGGGTTATCAATGAATGATCTCCCATAAGCACCGTCTGTTTTTTTTAAGTGTGAACAAATTCTAGGCCATGCTCTTAAAATTGAGTGTATATAATGACATTGGTGTAGAGAAAACATCATAAAGCAGCAACAAGATGGGATAGAACCTGCAGGGAGAAAGTGAGGACTGCAGATGCTGGAGGTCAGAGCTGAAAATGTGTTGCTGAAAATGCGCAGCAAGCCAGGCAGCATCCAAGGAGCAGGAGAATCGACGTTTCGGGCATGAGCCCTTCTTCAGGAATGAGGAAAGTGTGAACTGGAGAAATCTGTGTTCATCCCTTGTGGTTGGAGGGTTCCTAGGCGGAAGATGAGGCGCTCTTCCTCCAGCTGTCGTGTTGCTATGGTCTGGCGATGGGGGAGTCCAAGGACCTGCATGTCCTTGGTGGAGTGGGAGGGGGAGTTGAAGTGTTGAGCCATGGGGTGGTTGGGTTGGTTGGTCCGGGTGTCCCAGAGGTGTTCTCTGAAACGTTCCGCAAGTAGGATAGAACCTGCAGCCTTTATATCAGGAAATACATGAAAAATCAATACACTGTGGACAGATGCCATCGTGTTATGCTGTGCTATGTATTGTTTCCACAGGCAGAGGTAGTGACTCACAAAAGCCTTTATGAAAGAACTGAGATTTTCGAAACACTCAATTGTGATGCCAGGCTAATTTCATATGTGTCACAGTCAATTCAAAATGAACACGGAATCCAAATTAGGGTTAATTCATTCCACCCCTAGCTGTAACATCTAGAAATGAATAAGAGTTTAAACGAAAACTGAAGCCTGATATAAATGTGACTTACACAGTATGATCCAAAGTCCTCAAGGTCCTATTTAGATCAGTAATATCAAACATTGATGAGAGGGAACAGGTAGGTACTTATTTTGTGAATTCATTTTGCCATACACTTTTTGCGAGTACTTTATAGGGAACATCTTATCTCCTATGAAATTAAATTTAAAATTCACAGTTGCTGACATTCACTCTAGGTGTGCTCCTCTGAATATATTAGAGACCTGAAGCTTTTATCCATGGGCTAAACAGCAAGCTCAATAATTATGCCCTACATTTTCTGCAAAGGGATTAGTTTTTTCATGGAAATGAGCAGTGTATCACAGATAGTGAGCTAAGGTTTGATATGCCAAGCTTGAGGCGGGAGTGCAGCATTTATGCAGCTGTATTTTTTATATATTAATAACAAATAGTTCAGTAAGTCACAAGATAAATTTTAGAAGCAATTTTTTTTACTGAGAAACTGCTTAATACAGCAATATTGTTCTTTTTTTCAACCCAATACCCAGGGGCAACAGAGATGAAATAACAGAAATTGGATTCTTTCCACAGTTCAAACACATATCGGCAATATTTCCTTCACAGCTTCCACTTCTTTTTGTTATGTTGCAACAGCGTCACAAATATCCTCTTTCTACATCCAGCGTGATTGTCCGTAACACCAAAATGGCTGATCCACGTACACAGATGCACTGTAATGTCAGCTAGCTCTGTGTGTGTGTGTACAAAGGGCTCAAGGGTTCATGTGGTGCAATGATAGCATCCCACCTTTGTGCCAAGCAGCCTGGGTTCAAGTCTCACCTGGTCCTGAGGTATGTAATAAAATCGCTGAACAGGTTGATTAGAAATAGCTTTTTTTTAACACTGTTACAATCACCAGGGTGGCGATGAGGGATTCAGGGAAGCTGGGCTGACAAATCTGAGCTTCCCTCTCTTGCAGTATCTATGGAATATTTTGCTACACTTGCTCCAGCCACCACACTGCCTGAGGGGGGCCCTTCCTGAGGTTTCCAGCAATGGAGTTTGTTTCTGCACCATTATGTCCCATCGGTTGCCAGCCATTGCAGATGCTGTCAGGGTGAAATGCAGTTTTTAAATGAAAAACATGTGAAGTACACTTCAGCAAATGATTCCATGATGTGGAATTTCTTTTCAATTAAAACGATGCTTGTGTGTCCATTGACAAATGTATCATTCACATTGATACTCACTTCGCCCGGTTTAGTTGACTTTTTAACCATTTAGCACTATCCATTACATGTGTCCCTGAGAGAAATTTCTTCCTCAATGTGTAAATTAAGTTCATTCTACACTCAATTTCAGTAAACTTCCACAGGGAGTTTAAAACCATTTCTTCAAGGGGAAACACTAGTTTCCCAGTAGCTAGAGGAGAGTATCTGTGGAATTTCAGTCCAATGGGATTGATTGCTGTGTCCTTCCCACTTTGTAGCTGTAGATTGTAAATGGCAATGAGCATAAAAAGAACACTTTTAAGACCATGGCAAAGGAAAGAAGGAATTGAACTATCAGACACCTATTCCAAAGAGGGGGCACCGATATGATGGGATAAACTGTCCCTATATTTCATTTAATTCCATGTTTCCAGATGAAATAGTGGCCTCTGGTGCATTAGAGTTGGTGCATGGATTAAAAATACCATTAGATGTAATAATCTTGCATCAGTGCTAATGGAAAAGTGTTAACGTTTTGGACTATAGTCCCAAATTTACCCTGAGCACCAACAACTGTTAGTCTGCCATAACTGGTATTTTTGCTTTTTCATGAGTCCCATGAAATTATGAAATGATTCTTATAAGGTTTGGGATGAAATGAAAATGTAGTTTTTGGAACTTAGCGTTGAAGTTATAACAACTAGAAGAATGACATAGTGTGTAAATCACCAAGAGTTACCAAGCTATTTCTAATAATCAGGTATGATATTTTCAGTCATGTTTCTGGAAAATGAATTGGACATTTATTTGAAAATATTTCAGAACAGACATGCATCAGTTAACTGCATTATGAATGAAAAAACAAAAATTGTAGAAAGTATGCATCTGGTTCAACAACACCTTCAAAGGACAATGATATAATTTTAGTAAAAACCCTTTCATCAAAGCTGACTTAGCTTACAACACTGTGTACAACTGCAATTGTATTCATTAGGTCAATTATCAAGGACTATTTGATTTGTCCCTGACATGATTGAGATTTTCTTTTAAATTACTATACAAAATACCTGCAATGAGTCAATAATTATGTATGGGCACGAATTACCACGGAACAAACCATGACACAAACTTTTTGTTCATTTATTGACTGCTTCATTGATTATTATTCAATGGTCTTGACCTGTCACGCAGTGTAATCACAAAAGGGTAATATCAATTTTTTACAAGTTGGCCTCACCAACTCGGAAGTGCACCACATGAGCAGATTTCACATTGATCCTGTCACTTTCCTTCACAGCCTGAATTCAATGAAAAACAAACTAAAAAAACTTAACGCATGAAACATAATTCAACCATACATAAACACTTAACCTGTAAGTTGCCAGCAGGGTCAGGCAATAAAAGCCTCCTTTGATTAACCGAAAATTTTACATGTGTTTTTGTCACAAATATCTAGGGTTATAATGATAAAAACGCGGAATGAAAGTATACCTTTAATGCTATTATGTTAGTCAGAAAATGTAAAATGAAATGATGGGAGCATTATCAGCTGCAAATTGCCTTCTAAGTAACCCACCATCCTAACTTGGAACCAGATCACTGTTCCTTCATTGATGCTCAGTCAAAATCCGGGTACTCCCTTCCTAATATCAGGTATATGAAAGAATAGCTCACGAAAACTACAATTTAGGGTTGAAGAACAAATGCTGCACTTGCCAACAATCACATTCTATGAATAAAAAGAAGTAAAACTAAATTTTCAATAAAATACTGTGAGTCCGTTTGCTTCTGCTATCTATTCTGTGGCCCAAATTTCTATTTCACTTTACTCCATCTGGTTTCAGTTATTCCACATCTTCTGTACCTTTTCTGATACAAACATTCAATTACTTTTCCTTTGTGTTGTCTTCTTGCTGTCAGGTGGAGCAGCTTCCACCTGACAGGTATTTGACTGACAAGTAAAGAAATTAGGAGTCTTGACTTTGAGCCTCTATACTGATCAAGGTGATCCTGGCAGATCTGTGACCAACTCTATTTACCCTGCACTGCATGCATTGTAAACAGTGGTAGTGGCATGCTACAATTAGAACTAAATGATCCTGTAGTCAATAGATTAGATCAAACCTCTGCTGTCCTGCCATATCAAGTCTTGAATAGTGATGGACAATTCGGAGGAAGGAAGATTCCTAAATGTCCCCAACCTCAATGATGGCAGAGTTCAAAACATTAGTGCAAAAGATAAGCCTGAATGCTTATAATCATCTTAAGGTAGAAGTGTAAAATGGATGTAAAACTTCTTCAGATTTTTCACCTTTGCAAAAGACTGTTTTCAGCTACTTTGACTCATTTCATGTGATTTCTAACAAGAACTGAGTGCACTGTAAATAGTAAAAGCTCTGGATCATGAGCACATTCTAATCTGCAGTGCTGGCAGCCTACACTCCCGAACTAACTGTACCTCATGCTGCCCCCTCCACTGAAAGGCAGCAGCTGTCAGCCATTCATTCTACAGCTGCACTGGAGTAGCACTGTGCAGCAAAACCCGCAGAGCCAAAGGTAAGGACTAAGGAAACAAACAAGAGTGAGTAGTTCTGTTTTATATGTATAATTGGATAATGTCTTGGATTAAGTTATTAAGGAGTGTTCACTTTTGAAATGTCCTTTATTTCAAGCTTTTCACACGATTTCAGAGCAAATTATTGCAAATGCAGAAAGTATTACTGAAAACAAAAAATGCTGGAGATCACTTCAGGTCAAGCAGCATCCTGGAGAGAGCAAGTTAACATTTCGAATCTAGTTAACTTAGTCAAAGCTGACATGAATTGTGAAGGGTCAGCATTTATGCGAGAGTATGGACGGAGGGAAGGGTGGAGTGCTGCTGATAGTGCAGATTAAGTGATCGGAATATATGATAGTTTTACATAATGTGATACTTTGTAGCTGAGGGGTTGTATGTCTGGAATTGTGAAGCAATGATGATCTAGGAATGTTTCTAGGAGACCAGGATTTGATGAGGTGCTCATGGACAGCCCACACTGAACAGATGTTGCACCTTCTTCTTCCTTTTTAGAGGAGCTTGCCAAAGCCATGTCAACAAGAACTGCACTCCCATAATGGTAAGAATGTGGACTATGCAGAAATTTGTAAAAGGCTTCTGTACATGTAGAAAGCCACCAATTCCTTCCCTCCCATATTTCAGTCCTTGCAAATGACCATAGCTTCAAGACATCAATGGTGTCCTTCTACGATTCCTGGTTGCAGCAGAATTATATCATACCTTACTACATTAAATCCCATCTGCCACACTTTTGCCCATTTAACCTTCTGATATCCCCTTGCAGATTCTTCATGTCCTTATCTCTACATACCCTATCACCTATTTTGATACCATCAACAAATTTGATTACATTACGCTCTGCACTCCTCCAAGTCATCAACATAGATACTAAATAATGAAGGCCCATGGCTGACCCTTGTGGCACTCCATTAGTTACATCTTTCGAAACTGAAAAAGACCCATTAAGCCTAACTTTCTGTTTTTTCTTTATGAACAAGCACTCAATCCTTACTAAGGTTTTACCCACATACCATAAGCTCCTATCTTTTCAATAACCTTTTGTACAGCATCTTATCAAATGTCTTTTGGAAATCCAAATACTTTACCTCTACTAGTTCCCCTTTAAACAACTCTTCTTGTTATATCTTCAAAGAACTTTGGCAAATTTGTTAAATCTGCGATCCCTTTCAAAAAACCATACTAACTCTGTTTGATTGTAATAAGCCACTCTAAATGTGATGTTTTCCATTTTTCATAATGGGCTCTAACTTTCCTAATGAGCTGTTTGGCTAATTTGTCTATAGTTTCCTGCATTACGTGAGCTGTTTTCCGATCTGCTAGATATCTCACAGTATCCAGTGAGTTCTGGAATATTTTGACCAATACCACTACTCTCTCTGCAGCCACTTCCTTTAAAACCATTGGTTTCAGGCCATTGTGTCCTGAGTGACTTGTATCACGTTAGTCCCATTAGTTGATCAAATACTTTGTTCCTTGTGATAGAAACTATCACAAGATCTTTCCTCCAACTAGCACATTACTTATCTGTAATTTTGTGATTTGATAGTGTCCTCCACATGAATACCAATACAAAATGTTGGATTAAATTACCTGACGTTTCACTGTCCTCCATCATTAATTTCCCAGATCCATCTTCCAAAGTCCTACACTCACTTGAGCTACTCTATTTCCTTTTACGTACCCCTGCCGTTTGTTTTCGTGTTTCTTGCCAATTTATGTTCAGAATCAATTGTATCCTTCTTTATTAGGTTTTTTGTCATCTCCTGCTTGGTCCTAAAATATGCCTAGTCCTTTGACCTCTCATGAGTTTTTGCTACCTTGTATTCCTTTGACTTTGATTGAAAACACTACCTTGGCTATCTATGATTTGGAGATGCCGGTGTTGGACTAGGATGTACATAGTTAAAAAATCACACAACACCAGGTTATAGTCCAACAGATTTAATTGGAAGCACTAGCTTTCACAGCACTGCTCCTTCATCAGGTGGTTGTGGAGTCCAATTAAACCTGTTGAACTATAAACTGGTGATGTGTGATTTCTAATTTTGGCTAACTATGAGTAGATCATGCTTTTCGATGAGTTCTGAACAGCTTCTCGATGTTTGTTGTCTCTGCCAAACCCCCACGTAATGCTTCAGGTCAAACCTTCAAAACTAGGAGCGAGTATTGTGCTTCTAAGCTTTTAGAATTTAGATAACTTATTCCAATGTTCTCTACTCTCTTTTGAATGAAAGAAATCTCATCTACTTCACTATCAGCACACTACCTCCACTTTCTCTGCAACAGCAAAAGGAAATTAGATTAGATTACATTAGAGTGTGGAAACAGGCCCTTCGGCCCAACAAGTCCACACCGACCCGCCGAAGCGCAACCCACCCATACCCCGGCATCTACCCCTTACCTAACACTACGGGCAATTTAGCATGGCCAATTCACCTGACCTGCACATCTTTGGACTGTGGGAGGAAACCGGAAATTGAGAGTATCACATCAAAATGTTGAGTGGTGGTAACTTTAAATAACTCAGCAAGAGATTCCCCATGCATGTTAAGAGACCGTCAACAGGACAGCAAGGTCAAGCAAAACAGAATGAGCACTCACTGAAATGTAGACCCTGCACTGATGTCACAATGATCCCATTCCGCATGCTTCCTGCACACGCTGTCAGCATTCAAAGCAAAACAACTGGCACAGGCCACTCTGGAACTGCGTGTGAGCAGATCACTGTCAAATCTATCTCACTTTCCATTTTCAGCTGCACCACATTGTGAATTTTGTGGAGCAAAGTTTAGGCAATTCTATTCTGGTCAAGCCTTCCAATGAGAAGGCTTGGTATTGAACACCACTCCAAGCCTCATCATCAACAGCGGCACCAATTACAACTTCAATTATTTTGGTTCTGTGTTTGCTCAGATGGAATATTTTATAAGGCCCAATTCATGTTTTCATACATCCTTAAAAAGCAAAGTTGGATTATACTAATACATTTATAGGATCCCCACATCACAGGCATAATGTACTTGAATTGAACTATTCATTATATTAATAAATACAATTAATCTCCCTATAACACTGTACATTCTTCCTTTTTTAAAATAACAGGGTAACTTCCTTTTGAATGATTAAATCGAACCCACTTCCAACACAGGCAGTTGATTCTATGCCTTAACTTTCCAATGTGTGAAAACTTATTTCTTATCCTAAGCAGACTAATGTGCCCATTTATTAAAATCTCCTTTTAAAAAAAGCATGTTGACAGTGCTTAATACTTTCAGTTCTCAGACACTGAGAATCATTTTCTTGTTAAATAAGGTCTGTACAAATAATGAGTGAAGTTGGATTTCAGTAACAGTGCAGAAGAGATGATTGCACATTGGCAGCTGGTTTTACACTCTGCTCAATTCACCTCTCCATTGAAATAAGAAGTCCATTAACTAGGGCTCGTTTTGCACTGTTGTCCAGATTGGGTCTCTCTCCCAATAAAATTGTCACATCAGATGAATGCTCCAACCAAAAGAGAGTTCTAGAAGCTCCATTTGCAATAATGAAAGGTCATGTGGAATTTTTTAAATTGCCTACAACATAATTAATTATAGCAGCTATTCCCCATTGAGCTAAGTGCTGTAAGAAATTTAATCCACAGTGCTGAGGGCAGCTAGCCTGGAGTTAAGGCTCTGTGGACATGTCCCAATTAGGTAGAAACTACATATGTAAGGCAACCATAAGACATATAATTATGGAGCTTAAATTCATGAAAAGATTTCTAACACTTGTAACAAATGCTATTGGCCTATTTAATAATACAGAAAAGAAACTTGAGTTATTTTCCTTTTGAGCATAATTATATACTAAACTAAATATTGGGTTTTTAACCAAAGAGAACCATGTGCTTCATTCTAATGCCAGCACATCAATCCTCCCCTAACCCCAGGATTAAAGTAAATATCCTCATCCCTCAAGGAATGCAGGCTATAAAAAGGTTGTGACAAGCAACAGTTACTGTTACAAGCAACAGTTGGAGAAAATCAGATAGATTGTTATCCAAATGATAGCTTACTTGATTTGACTTGGGTTTAATTTATTATTATCACATGTACTGAGGTACAGTGGAAAGTGCTGTCTTTACATGATTTACAGGCAGATCATGTGATACAGGTACGTCAGAGTAATAGAACAGACTGCAGGATGCAGTGTTACAGCTGCTGAGAAGGTTTCCACGTAGCTGTATTAGGACTATGGATAAATGGTATCATGTTTAAGCATGACCATCAAAATGAGACCCATAGAAAGAGTATTTGTTATGTGTAGCAAGGTATAAGAAAGCATGGATGAGGATAGATACCTCTCTAGTCTAATTAGAAAGTCCCCTGTAGTAAATACTATGTATTTATTGCATTATTGCACTGATTTATATATTGCATGAATATGATGTACATCACTACAGTGATTGTTAGAGCACAAGAGCGTTACGTCTGTCTCCTACCATCTGCTGCATTACAGTGGCCAAATCCCTAAGAAATTATCACACTGAGTGGTGCTTAATGCATTCATTCATATATTTACCCTTGTTATTCGACCCATAATTAGCATTTCTCTCCCCACTTCTATTTTTTCCCTTCATACTATTATTTTTATACATTTGTTTATGTATTCATATTTACCAATTTACCACTACCCCATCTCCCCTCCTGCCCATACCCAAGTCTTTAATTTTATAAATTCAGATAATCAGGACATCTTTTTATTCATCCTGAGCATATTATTTTCAGACATGGCAAATTGGTAGTGGTGTGTTGGATAGAAGTTCATTGACATGGACAGACCTCCTGACAGTCTGAGGTCCATAGTCTGTCTTGAATTGGAGAGCCTTTAACATCTTGTAATTCGTTCACAAAAGATTTCACTGATGTATGTCCTTGGTTTATGGCTATCAGTGTGACCCCTGCTAAAGCAGATGATTTTTTTTGTTTGTAATGTCTTGGACCCTTTGCATGTTGTTAGTCTCTCATTCATGACACCTTCTGCAGAGTTGTATTATATCTCCAATTTGATTCAGTGGAATTTGCCTATCATTCCACCCGTAGATCTGTGCTGACCTAGGTAGACTTTTTACTTAAATGCCTTGAAAATGTTGGGTTTTGTGTTTCCTTCTTGGTTATTGAATATTGGTGAAAACAATTTGTTCACTTGTACATTTATATTACCGGGAGATGCATTCTTGCTGGTATGATACCCTTTCTAGTTGTTAGAGGACTTTCTTTGGAAGATAGGGCAGTCGGACATTTTGGGTGAACTTGTCAATTCTTAATCACCTCGGTCCTTAGTGGCAGATTGAATTTGGAATGCAAAACTGTCTACAAAGCTGTGTGTAAATATGGCTCAATTCTGTTGACATTACTTTCATTGGCTGAGATAGTGGCGGTGAGAATCAGTTGTTGTCATCATCACTGAATCCCCCATTATCAACATTCTGAGTGTCGCCATTGACCAAGGTTCCTTGCATTGCACCTTTTAATCCTATGACCATTACCATCTAGAAGGACAAGGACAGCAGATGCATGGGAACACCAATACCTGCAAGTTCCATTCCAAACCACACACCATCCTATATTGCAATTATATTGCTTAGTCAAAATCCTGGAACTCCCTTCCTGATAGCACTGTAGATTACAATAATTCAAGAAGGCAGCTCACCACCAATACCTTAAAGCAGGGGTGGGCAATTAATTCTTCCAAAGGGCCACATGAGAAATCTGAGTTGTGTTGGAGGGCCAAACCAACAATAAGTTGAACATAATTCTGCTCAGTATTAATTTTCTCCCATTGTAAAAAGTACAAAATTATATAGTTTTGCACTGAAACTTATAATCAAAAGAATAAGGATATTCTGTTACAATAAAGATATGAAATTGTGGAGTAGGTCAAATATAGAAGAAATAAACAGTAAAAACAATAATTTCAGTATTTCATTTTATTTTTAACATTTTAATCTCACAAACCAATAATGAAAAGTTGTTTCATTATTGTTCAGTATTACAAACAGCAAACAACTCTGTACAAAAAGCAATAAGTGCTTTTGATGTGTTTCAGTTCATTTTACTTGTTTAGTGAGAAAAATCCAGTCTGTTTTGGGCTTGAACAAGTGCACTGAAATCTGGTTGAATATCTGAGGTGGATATGTGAACGACAGCTGAGAGGTGATCGTCGGTGATAGAGGATCTGTATTTGGATTTGTTGAACTTCATCACTGAGAATATCTGTTTGCATATATAGGTAGATCCAAAGAGGACTAGAATCTTCTAAGCATGCCTCCTTATGTGTGGAAAGTTCTCCTCTTTGAGGGAAGAGTAAAAATCAAGCAGTGAGACTGACCTAAAGTATTCTGCCAGGAGTGTGTCAGACTGCAGGTCAATGAGTTCAAGCTGAACATCACTAGGTGCATTCTCCACATTGCATGTAAATGGGGAAAAAATCATGTGCATTTCATTCTCAACCTTTTTAAAGTCTTGAAATCGCCTTGAAAATTCACCATGCAGTGTTTCTAACATAGATGAGTATCTGTGGAGGTGATCAGCTGAAGGTGTGGCTTCCTTCAGTGTTGGCAAGTGGGTGAGAATGTTGTCCTCCATTTGGCTTGAGAGAAACTGCAACTTTCTCAGAAAAGCCTTCACCAAGTTGTACATTTCATGGGCAAAAAGGTCCTTGCACTGCAATTTCATATTTAGTTCATTCATAAGTGCAGACACATCAACATCAAAACTAAGGTCTGCAATCTAGTCTGCATCTGAAAGCTGTGGAATGCCATTCCCTTTCTTCACACAGAAATCTTGAATCTCTTCTCTCAGGTCCTATACACTTTTCAGCATTTTGCCCAGGCTGAGCCACCTGACAGCTGTGTGGTAGCCTACGTCACGATATTCAGTCTCATTTTCCTCCAAAAGTGCAACAAACTGCCTGTGATTCAAAGCTCTTGCCCTGATGAAGTTAACTATTTTAGTTACAACATCAAACACATGGTTAATTTTTAACACTGACTTACACAACACTTCCTGATGTATAATACAATGCAAAAATACCAATTTCTGTTCAGGGTCAATTTCTGTCACTTTATCCTGCATTCTCTTTAAGAGTCCAACATTTTTTCCCATTAGATTTGGACAACCATCCGTTGTCACACCCACCAGCTTGTCCCATTTTAGTCCCAACCTGTCCAAACATGCATTTACCTCCATGAACAAACCATTACCAGTTGTTGTTCCTTTCATTGACTGCATGGCTGCCAGCTCCTCCGTGATTTTAAAGTCCATAGTTACCCCACGGACGAAGATGAGTAGCTGGGCTGTGTCACGTATGTCGCAGCTCTCATCCAAAGCCAAGGAAAAAAAGTCAAAGTTGACCGCTCTGTGCTGCAGTTGAAGCTCCAGATTTCTCGCGATGTCCCCATTCCTTCTCGTTACAGTGCGTCGGGAGAGGGGCACATTCTCAAATGCCTCCTTTTTCTCCAGGCATATTAGTTCTGCTGAGTCCAACAAGCATGCCTTAATAAACTTTCCATCAGAAAACGGTTTACTGTTTCTGGCGATTTTGTGGGATATGACATGTCTTGTCTTGTCGTGGGCGGCACGGTGGCACAGTGGTTAGCACTGCTGCCTCACAGCGCCAGAGACCCGGGTTCAATTCCCGCCTCAGGCGACTGACTGTGTGGAGTTTTCACGTTCTCCCCGTGTCTGTGTGGGTTTCCTCCGGGTGCTCCGGTTTCCTCCCACAGTCCAAAGATGTGCAGGTCAGGTGAATTGGCCATGCTAAATTGCCCGGAATGTTAGATAAGGGGTAAATGTAGGGGTATGGGTGGGTTGCGCTTCGGCAGGTCGGTGTGGACTTGTTGGGCCGAAGGGCCTGTTTCCACACTGTAAGTAATCTAATCTAAAAAAAAACTGACATTTTGAGGGCTAGCCAGCAAGCATCACTTTTAGCTGTTCATGCACGTACATACACGTGTATGTGTGTCCATACGTAAATAAAAAAAACATTCTTTTCAAAACAAAAGCAACACAGTTGTATTGTGTGCATGGCATAAGTACTTTTTCATTTATGTTCTAATTTAAGATTGACCTCATGCGGGCCGGACAAAGGGCCAGATATGGCCCGCAGGCCGTAAAATGTCCAGGTCTGCCTTAAAGGCAGCTGGGGACGGAAAAAAATGCTGGCCGCAGCAGCAAAAGGATCATCCTGTTGAATGACAATGAGACTTGTCTAATGTCACATTTGAAATTCATGAGATGCCCCATTGACAGAAACGTCTGCCTGTGGAATATTTGGTCTGAGTTATTAATTTCCGTTAAGAAAGCTTTGGGATTGTCTGCTACAGAAAACTGAACCACCATATTTATCTCTTTGTGTGTGTAGTTCATTGGACTTCTTGTTTCTCTATCCTGCTTCAGAACATTTTCTTTAAGTGTCCAACCTCCTAACATCAAAAATATTTCATTTTTTAAAGCTAAGAACTGCTCATGGCTGTGTGATCTCTTTTTTTGCAGTATTGGTATGTACTGTTACTATTTGGTGTTTATCCCACCCATTTCATTAGCTTCTCTGATGTTCTTTCATAATTTTTATACCCAAACACATTAATGGATTCCATATATCATCCCCTCTTAGGATTCATCTGTTTGTTTCAGGACCACTTACCACTTGAATGATATTTTCTAGGTTAGGTCATTATTGGACTGTCATAAATCTGACAGATTCATCAGTAATGTCCAGGACAATCCAGTCTCTTATGAATTCTGCCTTAGCATCCAGTGTGGAAGTTACTCTATACCTCAAGAAATGTGTTCCCCAAGTTATCTAGTTTTGACCAATCTTAAAATTAAATCTTCTTAGCAACGTTATTTCAGATATTTCGGCTTCCTGATGTGACTTTATCTGCTTTAAAGGTTGTTTAATCTACAACAATGACATTTACCCATGCTTTCCCTCTGTATTGGAGTATTTTCCTGCTTTTGTTGGTACAGTGGAGGTTTTTCTAAATTTAGCAGCTATGTTGGAGATTTTCCCATGGTTTGAAGACTTGCTACGACTCCCATAGCATTTGCCTTGTCTCCTTAAAAAAGTTCTGCCAGGCAAAACTTGCAAACATCTTGAAATTGCCCAATACTTACCTACTTTAATTGAAGACTTCCCCAGCTTTCCTTCCCTACAATCTCTGAGCTTTCACTTTCACTTTTCCAGCTCTGCATTTTGCTATCTGTGTGCTATGAGGGTGACATCCAATCAGAGTTACAACTTGTTTTTAAAATGATCACGACTGCTCACTCAGTTATGGCAGGGCCCCACCATACGAGTGTCCACCACACTACTGCTCACCATGCTGTATGTGTGAGTTCCTTCATGCCTGGAGTGGTCTAACCTGGATGAGGATAGCCACCAGAATAATCAAACAAGGGGAGGCTTGCTTGGTAAACTGTATAGTTTATTACATTACTGCAGCTGTTTACAGATAATATGAATGTGACTTCAATTTTAAGAGCCTAGTGATATTGTAGCTAGACTGTCAATCTAAAGACCCTGTTGTGTTCTGAAGATCCATGTTTGAATTCCACCACAGCAGATGGTGGACTTTGAATTTAATAAAAACCTGGAATTAAGAGCCTAATAATGATGCTGAATACATTGCTGATTGTTAATAAAAACCCATCTGATTCTCTAATGTCCTTTAGGAAAGGAAACTGCCATCCCCATCTGGTGCGGCCTACATGCGGCTCGAGATCCACAGCAATGTAGGTGGCTCTGAACTGACTTTTAGTTAAGAATGAGCAATAAATGCTGGCCTAGCCAGTGCTGCCCTCCTGTGAATGAATAATCAGGAAAACAATTACTACAGAGAGTGTAGGAGAATAATTGCTTCCTGCTTTGCTCTGGCCAGGTTCCCCATCACTCCATCATAATGGATGGAGCTTAATGCATGAAATCAAGAATTAACCATTTCAGATCCTTAAAAATTATGCATACTAAGCATTGGGCATTAAGCCATAGTGTTAATATTCAATTAAAACTTAATCAAACCCAATTATAAAGCGATTCCAAGTCTTTCAGTATTGTTATACAATAGCAATGAATTAACACACTTTCCAGATAATAAACATTTAATGACTCAACACTTTTGTTATTCAATTGGAGATTTTATCAAATGAAGCTGAAAATATTATTACAATTAAATCTAGGACCTATGTCTTTTTTGAGTATCTCACCTTTCTACTTGGTGATGGATTAGTTTAAACTATAAATAGGAAGGTTATATCATTTTTTGAAATATTGTATATCTGTGTATTTGGGGACATGGTGAGATTAAATGTAAAGCTCGTCCGAGGCAAGGCAATAGAGTAATCAGGGGGCAAATATGCACATGAAGACTTTCACCAAGTGAGTAGTTCCTTCTTTTAGAAAGGGCCAGTATTTATCAGAACTGAAAGATATAAAAGAGACCTAAGGGGCAACCTTTTCAACCAGAGGGTGGTACGTGTATGGAATGAGCTGCCAGAAGGAAATGGTGGAGGCTAGTACGATTGCAACATTTAAAAGGCATCTGGATGGGTATATGAATAGGAAGGGGTTTGGAGGGATATGGGACTGGTGCTGGCAGGTGGGACTAGATTGGGTTGGGATATCTGGTTGACATGGACAAGTTGGACCAAAGGGTCTGTTTCCATGCTGTAGATCTCTATGACTCTATGACTCCATGACTGAAATTAACAATGGGTTCAATAGTATGACAAACACTTCTGACCCGTATTTGAATCACTATTAAATATACAATATTTCTGAATGCTATGTATGCATTTGATCAGAAACGTCATGGTGTAATAAGTTAGCTGTTCGTCTTTCACTCCTGGTTCGAATCCAACCTCAGTCGATTAGATGTTAGCTCTACAAATGAAAAATGAGTTAATACATTTTCAAATTTAGCTCCTCACAAGCATTTCTTTGCACACCCGATCTCTAATGGTCAATGCCTCTTGGATAGAGTTGATAAAGTGTGGTGCTGAGAAAGGTACAACATGTCAGGCAACATCCGAGAAGCAAGAGAGTCGACGTTTCAGGTATAACTCTTCTTCAGGTTATTCCCGAAACATTGATTCTCTTGCTCCTCAGATGCTGCCTGACCTGCTGAGTTTTTTTTCAGCACATTGCTTTATTAACTCTTGAAAATGTATTAACTAATTTCTCATCATGACTCTGACTCTCCAGCATCTGCAGTCCTCACTTTCTCCTAGCCCCTCAGATAGGTCAATGAGAATGCTGATGGAGTGAGGCACAAACTTCAATGCACCAACCTTATGCAGACAATCTCCACTCCAGCTGCCATCTAACCACAGCCCAGCCGATCCCTCAATTGCATACATTTGCACTAACTTTGCTGATTCGTTCCTGTCTCCTGCTCTGTTCATCTTGGCAGCGACCAATAGTAGATTGAACTGTTTGCTGAAACTCACCAAATCCTTTCCGAGTATTGACCTTTCCATTTTAATCATGTAATTGTCATCCACATGTTACATTTAATTTATGTTCACCCTTAGAGCATGTCTGCAGTTTAGATCCATTTACATCCAAATTTCTGATAATCTAAGAAAGTTGACCCAATGGTATTTCTAAAATAACATTGTAAAAATAAAATCCATATTTGGGAGCATGTAATAGAAAGTTCTACTTTTTAGCAAGTTCTACTTTTTCAGCATTGGCATACCTCGTTCTTACCGTAAACATCAGAGAGAAAAAGTATCAAAGTGCTTGAAAAGGATTATATTCTCTTGGATTCTCATCTTGTTATCAATATCTTTTTAACTCTCAAAAGACATATCAATTCCTATTGAATCTGGGAGTACGTTTTATACATTTAAATAATTATCATGCAATTGTAAACCAATACTTACTGTAAAGGAACAAATGGCTGTTTTTGTTGAAGGAGGAACTAACTTTCCATTTGAACCCATCTTTGAGTTAGATTAATTATACAGTATCTTTTGTTGTGTGGTTTATTGCCAAACTGTGAGTTTGGGAAATTTACAAGTTTATCATAGTGAAGGCAAAGTCAAGAACTGTATCCAGACTTAAAATTTAAACTAACATTATTTATTATACATTAAAACTAAACACTTACACATGGTCATCATGGATATATTAGACTATGACAGACAGTTGTATTTGGTAATGACTGACATCTTTTTCATGTGTCCATGTTCGTGCTTTCGTGTGACTCTTCAGTGCAGTGCAGTGATGTTCTTCCAACGTTTTTTTAACTCTGTCCACTTTGTGCCATTTATACTCAGTGATGTGCAGTTCTGTGACAGCATTGCAAGTCTGCTCCAGCGTCCTGATGTCCTTTCATAACACAGCAGAGAAACTAATCAGAAGATGCACCACAATTTTTGAGTTGATTTCTCATTTCCCATGACTGAACAAACAGTTTAAAATAAAACATTTAGAACACCTGGAAACTTACAAAATGCTAAGGAGGCACCAAATAAAAAATAAAGGAATAAGAGCATTAGCATTAGCAAAGAAATATGCCTTTAGGATTTCTGCTGTGATATAGGTTAACAAAACAGTTGAGTAGCCAAGTAACTATAATGTGGGAAAGGAATAAATTTAAATTAGAAATAGCCGCACCTAAACTCTCTAATGGATGATTAATGCACAACTGAAATGTATTTCAAGTTTTGGTCATCTTGGTAAAATGCAGTTATAGCCCATATTGCTTAATTTGTACCTTTTGATTGGTTACTCATCCAATACTTTGTAAAACTGATATTAAATGTGCTAAATTATTTGGACTGTATGAGACTGTGGAGATCATGGTGCTTTTAAAACAATCACTGACAACTCAGACTGACTTTTCCATTTCAGATTGTTTTCCTGCTCTGTATGCACTTGTTGATGGTCTGATTTAGGTGTCATGATTTAAGGCAATGAATGAATGTTTATGTCATGGATATGTGTTCTGATTTCTAACGTAATAGTAATTCTGACAAAATTGGGAGGAGTAAGTGAGGCTTAATATATGATAAACGCTACAGGTAGGGGGCAGTTCCCTTGGGAAGCTAAGAGAACAACTCTGGTTTGGGTGGGTGTCTTGTAAGGGCCCATAAAATGCAGCAGCAGAGGTAGGTCATTCGGTTCACTCAGTCTGTTCTCCATTGATTGAGATCACGATGGACCTGATTATCTTCAACTGAACATTCCCATCTTTTTCCCCATAGCTTTGGATTCCTTTTCTGATTAAAAAATCTTCTCTCTCATCCTTAAATATTACTAATGACCCAGCCTTACCATTCTCTGCTGTAAAAAAATTCTGCAGAAATTTTACTTACTGGGGGTAGACATTTTTCCTCATTTCTGTCTTAAATGGATATTCTTTACTCTGAAATTAAAACATCTAATCCCAGATCCTCCCACAGAGGAAATAGACTTTCTGCACCTACACTATCAAACTCCCATTTTTAAAATATGTTCATTCATGGAATGTGGGAGAGCAGTTTACTTCCCTAAAGGGCATTATTGAACCTGATGGATGTTTCCAACAAGCAACAATGGTTTCATGGTCACCGTTAGATTCCTAATTCCACATATTTAGATTAGATTAGATTAGGTTACATTACAGTGTGGAAACAGGCCCTTCTGCCCAACAAGTCCACACCGACCTGCCAAAGCGCACCCACCCATACTCCTACATTTACCCCTTACCTAACATTACGGGCAATTTAGCATGGCCAATTCACCTTACCTGCACATCTTTGGACTGTGGGAGGAAACCGGAGCACCCGGAGGAAACCCACGCAGACACAGGGAGAACGTGCAAACTCCACACACAGTCGCCTGAGGCGGGAATTGAACCCAGGTCTCTGGCGCTGTGAGGCAACAGTGCTAACCACTGTGCCACCGTGCCACCCAATTTAGTGAACTCAAATTTCACCATCTACATGGCAGGATTCAATGCTGGGTCCACAGAACATTTCTAGCTATCACCTTCCCTTTATGAGTACAGGTCCAATTTACTGGACCTCTCTTCCCAATAGAATCCATCCATTCCTGTTAACAACCTAGTGAACTTTTTCTAGACTGCTTTCAATGCTAATTCCGATTTTTCCTCAGATGATGGGATTAAAACTGTTCACAATATTCCCTAAATGCTCTAACTAGTGCCTTGTATAGTTTTAACAAAACTTCCCTGCTTTTATACTCCATTCCCTTCCAAATAAAGAGCAACATTTTATTTGCCTTTTCTGTCACCCGCTGAGGTTGGATGTTAGTTTTGTGATGCTTGGACAAGGACTCCCAAATCCTTCTGTGCTATAGCTTTCAACATTGTTCTTCCCATTTAAATAATATTCATCTCCTCTTTTGTTTCCTGGCAAATGCATAATCTTACATTTTCCCATATTATAGTCCATCCGCCAAGTTTTGTCTATATCCTCTATAGAATCACAGTGATATCCTCACCATTTGCCTTCTCACCTGTTTTTGTGCTACTTGCAAGCATGGTCAAATTACATTCACTTCCCTCATCCGAGTCAGTTTCCTTTCATCTTATTCTGCCCAATGGTGAAGGAACTGATGCCTCCAGTGGGATATTGTTTGTGCTGTTCAGGTTGTGGATAAACATGTGATGCCAACCATTCTCATTTTTTAACAGGGTCTATTTGGCCTAAAGTGTTAGAGGATTCTAACAAGAAAAGGGCCTTTTCATACACAAAACCATTTATTGCATGATAGCAATCACGTATAAATTACATTAATCAGATTGAGATTATTACTTAGACTACTGGGAGATGTAGGATAACAGATCTGACCTTTTTTTTGCCTTTCTCCATGCAAGCACTTATGGCATTATCAGATTAGGTAAATCTAAGCTTAAGGCTTCAACAAGTTCAGAACCAACAACTCATATAAAATTTTCTGCCATTTCATGTTCTCTTTCCAGGTTTCTTTGTGTTGTAGCAATATTCCCACTTAACATGACCAATTACTCTCTCATACATTGTGGAGCTCCCAGTGGACCACTATATTTGACATCTCTGTTCCACATACACTAATGAACCCTGACTCAGGAAAATGGTTAGTGGGTTAAGGTCAATAAAACTGTGTGCAGGTTTTTGAGGAAACTGAGTCCTGTCTAAAACATCAGATACTTTCAACTATCCGATGATTTAAGACTCAATTTTTACTCAATCAGTTCAGCAATTGTCTGATAACATATCTGCACCGATGGCACCAACATCTTTTTTAAAAGTGACTTTGCATGTGTCCTAGTGAACCACTTAGGCCTTCAACCCTTTGTATATTGACCTAACGCGTGGTTCAAGATGCTCTTGTCAAATTGGACTGCCTTAACCAAATCAGTTGTTACACCTGCTCTATAGGTTTTCTGTCTGAGATGAAGAGTTTAAAGTGGAAACGATACACTCGTCAAGGGCCATGGCCCATCAATGATTAGTTCTCTTCTCATTGTCCTTGTACCAGAGTATATCTGAAAGCCAGAGAATCAAATGTTCCAAAATTTATCTTATAGAAATGGAGAGGCTGCCTGTCTTGGCTTGAAAGGCCCTGGTAGCTCATGCAAATTATGAAACAAAGGCCCATTTTCTATGTGGGGTATTGGCTGTTCGTTCTGCACCCTGAAACTGGCCTGAAATAATCTCTGCCACCAACGTCTGTGGGTTCTCTTTCAGCTGCTGTACTACCTGCTTTCAAGTCCAATAGTTTCTGTTCATATTTCGGATTTTCATTGGGGTAATTTTAAGCTAACCAAGTGATTAGGAAGTTCATGGAATCAGATCACCTGCAAGCTTTACACCTCATTGATTTGCTCTTGGTCAATGTTTTATGTTAAAATTACATCTACTGCTTCATTACACAAAAATGTCTGAATGATCATCCAAGGTGCACTGATAATGGATCCAGAATAAATTTTCAAAGGGTAGTTGTATCTATGGTGAGGTCGAACTAATACACATTTACAGAAATATGATCGTCATGTCCCTTCATTTTAGTGGCAAGGGGACAATAATAGGAATAGTTCAAATCAGTAATTCCAGTATTTATGTAAATAGCAATGTTCTTTGAAACTATTACCTACAAGTGGTCTGAAGATGATTTATTACAGCTTTTAAACAAAAAAAGTGAAAACATAATTATAGGAATCAAAATAGTTGAACATTTTTTAACAAGGTTTTCAGCACAGTATGGTTCCTCAGCTGAATGTGAAAACGTTCACTAAGACTGTTGCTAGACAAGGAATGTTGAAATATAACATCATCAAGCTATCTTAATTTAGAGCAATAAAGAGACAATCACCCTGTATTTTTATAAACTGAGCTTTACTGCTGATGACTTGCAGAGGCTTTCCATTAACTGGGTCAGCTCTTGCATATCAATTGGAGGAGTAACTAGTATAAAAACTTTATGGTGTTGGAAAACTAAATTGCAATTTTAAAAAAATATATGTTTTAGCTAAAGCTTGGAATAGCTGACTATGCACTTTGTTATTAAGGAATACTGCTTGACTTACTCAGTTGACTATCAATTAGCTTCACTGAATATTCCTTCACTCTTTCTCATTCCACTTTTGTGTGACACTAATACAAGGACACAAGCACATTCCCAGGGCACAGCAGAACAAGGAAAGATTACTGATGATGGCCTGCAAAACCATTTTGGATGAAACTGGTCTCAAGAGATACAGTCTGATGTCGAGCTTGGTAGAAATTCTGACAGTAATGTAGCATGAACCCTATGAATTGTGGTGGTACTGACTCTGAGTGCAAATCCTTTTATCTATTAAACAGCAGACTAGTGCTGTAAGAGATTCAATGATGTGAGCAGGTCAGGCAAGGTAGTACACCATCAACTCTCCTGTTCCTTTTTTGTGTACCAGCTCATTGTTATGCTGTAAAACTAATTGTTATACAACAAAAAATACATTCAAATACAAATTTGTGAGCAAAGTTATGAAATAAAAGGGCCAGTGGATGAGTAGCAATGTGGATAGAAAGTTTGGCTAAGTGATAGGAAACAGAATAATGGTCAGTGGCTATTTTTAGACTGGGGGCAGGTTAGTAGTGAAATTCACCAGGGGTCAGTACTGGTACCATTGCTTTTCCTGAACTAAATTAATAATCTGGCTCTAGGCGTGTGAGGGCATTTTTAAAGTATGACACAAAACGTGCAAGTATTGTATACTGTAGAACCCAAGACATGTTGGTGGAGTGGGCAGATGGGTTGCAGATGAAGTTCAATGCAGAGGAGAGTGAGATGTTACACTTTGGTAGGAAGAACATTATAAGACAATATAAAATAGGAGGTACAATTCTACAGTGGGGGTGGAATTGTAAGAGCAAAGGACTTGAGTGTATATGTGCATAGATCATTGAAAGTGGCAGGAGAGTTAAAGAGAGCAGTAAGGGAAGCACTCAGTATGCCCATCTTTAATATTGAGGCATAGAGTTCAAAAGGAATGAAATGATGCTGAACTTGTATAAAACAGTTATTAGACCTCAGCTGGCATATTGTACACAGTTCTTGATGACACATTATAGGAGGAATGTGAACACATTGAAGAGAGTGCAGAAGCAGTTTACAAGAATGATTCCAGGGATGAGAAGCTTTAGTTACGATGATACTGTGAAGAAGTTGGTACACACTCCTTGAAATGAAGGATCTCTTCTACATTTTATGGTTTTATGATTTTGTAGATTGGAGATTGGACAGAATAAGACAGAGTATATAGGGAGAAGCTGTTCCCACATGTAAAACGAACAAGAGTAAGAGAGCATGGATAATCGGCAAAACTAAAGAACTGATCATTGACTTCAGAAAGAAAAGAGGAGAACATGCCCCCAATTACATCAACGGGGAAGAGATTGAGAGAGTGGAGAGCATCAAGTTCCTCGGAGTGACGATAACCAACAATCTCTCCACCCTGCAGGCACTCTGCCTCTGTTCCTGATGAAGGGCTTTTGCCCAAAACGTCGATTTTCCTGCTCCTCGGATTCTGCCTGAACTGCTGTGCTTTTCCAGTACCACTCTAATCTAGAATCTGGTTTCTAGCATTTGCAGTCATTGTTTTTACCTATACAACCATCCTCAACTTGCCATGTAGATGTGATGGTCAAAAAGGCACATTCCCAGCATCATTCTTGTAAACCTGCTTCCCTCTCCAGCAAGGCCCAAAATTGCTCACAATATTCAAAATGCAGTCTGACCAGAGCCTTATGCAGCCTCAGCAGTACATCCCTGCTCTTATATTCCAGCCTTCTTGAAATGAATGCGAACGTTACATTTGCTTTCCCAACTGTCAATTGAACCTACATGTTAACTCCCAAGAGAATCTTGAACTAGGACTCCTAAGTCCCTTTATGGCTTTATATTTTGAAAGTCTTTCCCCAATTAGAAAATAATCTATGCCTTGATTCTTTCTGCCAAAGTGCATAACCTCACACTTGCCCACATTATATTCCGTCTACCACTTCTCTGTCCACCATCCTTGCCTGTCAAAGTCCGTCTGCAGTCTCCCCTCTTTCTCAACACCATCTGCGCCTCCACCTACCTTTGTGTCATATGCGAACATATCAACAATGCCCTCAGTTCCTTCAATAATGTGAATAATTGTAGTCTCACCACTGACCCCCGTGGAACTACACTGGTCACCGGCTGCCTCCCTGAAAAGACCCCTTTTTACCCACTCTGTGTTCTGCCAGTCAGCCAATCCTCCATCCATGCCAGTAATTTACTCTTAACACCATGGGCTCTTATCTTATTTAGCAGCTTCCTGCGTGACACTTTGTCAAAGGAACTGAGAGCAGGAAGATCTGATTTTCAATGTGGCAATATTTCATGCATAATCAATAAAGCACATGGTTAACAATGTTAAACCATACCTTTGTGATTAAGTTAGCAGCAAATGAACAAATGTCTTCAGATTCACAACTGTTTAAAGTTGGCAGCAGCAGATGAGGTAGTCCTGCTGGTCGGGAGGAGGAAGGAGCAGCTCTTGTTTCTCACAGGGATCTGGGAAGGCAAATTGTTTTGTGTCACCATAGTCTTACTAGACCATAGGGACTGCTCTCTCATTAGAGAGAAGCAACTGGTGGTGATTTAACCTGAGGGCCACCAGACCTCAGGTGAGAGAAGCAGTTAAGAAGGAGAGTCCTTCATGGTAATCTCAAACTGGTGATGGGAATTGAACCCATGCTGTTGTCAGCCAATGGAGCTAAACCAATGTCCACTGGAAAGAAGAGATTGCGCTATTGCATTGACCTTAGGTGATGGCTGTTTAGGGAGTTGGGTCATGACTTTCCTTAGGAAGAGTTGTCTTGATAAGAGCTTCAAAGGTCCAAGTATGGCAGCAGTACCATTTCAAAATGCTACACAGACATGTAAACTAATGCTGCTGGCTTTCAGGGAGTTGGTGCCTTTTCTGACACCATTTAGGTATGGCCCTCATGTCTTTGACCCCATAAGGTAATGATGGGGGTCCACTGCTCTGCACTGTTCCATCGAAGGAACTTAGGATCTAAGCCTTTTAGTGAAATAGAACTCAAGACACCTCCTCCTTTCAGGTAGAGTTTACTGATTATTCAGTCACCCAGTTTCTACACAGTCACTTAATCAATTAACCCCAGTCAGAAGCTTTAACCCTTGTGATCCTGCATGCAAAACTGATTGGCCTCCTTGAATATGCATAGTCAATTGGCTATTAGAATGATGAGAGTGAGTAAGGAAGGTATTGCAGACAATAGCAACAGTGAGAGTACGTGAGCCTTGGTGAGAAGTGGGTACAGTAGCAGAGAGAGAGTAAGTGTGAGGTCTTGGAGATAAGATGGTTGCACTTGCCCTGGCTGAAAGGAGAAGGACATTACTCATTTTCCTGCAGTGCCAGGCTTTCCTCAATTGGCTGAGACTGCTCTAACCCAGGGGGTAACTATGATCCAGGCTGGCATGGCATCTGGTATTCTGGTCTCCACTACTGATCCTGGGGGAGGAGAAAGTCCAATGCAGTACCACACATCCAACAGGTCTTCCAGGAGCCTGCCCACAAGGCAGGGTGCCAAATTCCCCCTGATCACCATCTCTCAGGCAGATGTCAGAGAACCATGCAGGGCAGCTCCAGATTGAGAATGCTTCTCCAAGTTTACAATGGGCTTTTAAGGATATTGCAGGTGCAAGCTATGTCAGTGATCCATCAGATATCCACTAAGTAGCCAGTTGTTCCAGGAACAGGATATGGTAAGATTTGTCAGACATTAGTTGTGAGAGACTCTGTGCAGGTGTGGTAGGTAATTAATGAGATACATTTGACAAGATATGTTGCGAGAAATTGCTAGGTCCTGGCAGCAAAGTCCCACTAAATAATTCAAAAAGACTCAGACATGGAGTCATAGAGCTAAAGTCATACAGCACAGAAACAGAGCCTTCGGTCTAACTCATCCAGGCCGATCAGACATTGCAATCTGTCCCAGTCCTGTTTGCCAGCATTTGGCCCATATGCCACTAAACCTTTCCTATTCATTAACCCATCCAGGTGCTTTTAAACCTTACAATTGTACCTGCCTCCACCACTTCTTCTGACAGCTCATTCCATACATGCAACAGCCTCTGTGCGAAAAAGTTATCCCTCAGGTCCTTTTTAAATCTTTCCCCTCTCACCTTAAACCTATGTCCTCTAGTTTTGGATTCTACCACTCAAGGGAAAAGACCTTGGCTATTTACTCTGTCATTCCCTTCATAATTTTATAAGCCTCTATAAGGTCTCCTCAGTCTCTGACGCTCCAGGAAAAAAAAAGCACCAGCATATTTGGGCGGCACGGTGGCACAGTGGTTAGCACTGCTGCCTCACACCGCCAGAGACCTGGGTTCAATTCCTGCCTCAGGCAACTGTCTGTGTAGAGTTTGCACGTTCTTCCTGTATCTGCGTGGGTTTTCTCCGGGTGCTCTGGTTTCCTCCCACAGTCCAAAAATGTGCAGGTTAGGTGAATTGGCCATGCTAAATTGCCCGTAGTATTAGGTGTAGGGGAATGGGTCTGGTTGGGTTGCTCTTCAGAGGGTCGGTGTGGACTTGTTGGGCCGAAAGGCCTGTTTCCACACACTAAGTAATCTAATCATCTTCAGCATCCCTCTGTGCTCAAAACCTCCTGACCTGACAACACCCTTGTAAATCTTTTCTGCACCCTCTCAAGTTTAACAACATCTTTCCAATAAAAGGACAACCAGAATTATATGCAGTTTTCCAAAAGTGGCCTCACCAATATCCTGTATAGCTGCAATATGACATCCGAACTCCTATACTCAATGCTCTGACCAACGAAGGCAAGTGTGCCAAATACCTTCTTCACTACCCTGTCTGCCTGTGATTCCACTTTCAAGGAGCCATGCGCCTGCACCCCTAAGTCTCTTTGTTCAGCAACATGCCCCAGGACCCTACCATTAACTGAGCCAAATATACACAAGGTTGAACCCAAAGTTTCATGTCTGTGACCATCATATCATATGATATAACTTATGCCATTACTAAAACATTTTCATGCATTTCAGATTTCACACTGGAGAATAAACCAAAATTAATTCTGACAAAGACTTTTCAATAGATTGAAAAATCAGTAGAGTTGTAAATAATTCTGTAACAAAAGGGCCATGCTTTGATGAATTTTAAATGAATCTGCTGGAAAAAAAAAAGGTGTTTTGCAGATTTAAAAGAACATAGAATGTCAGGTTCCCTTTCAGACAGCCCAAAGAACCTGAGAAAATAACAGTTCTATATTTGAAGGTTCAGACAAATAATAAAATTGATGACTCATCTGACTCATCCAATTGAATGTCAACATTTTGACAAAATTGTTAGTGAACAGAATGGATAGCGTATGGACTAGATAAAGTTGGTTTCATTTCGAGTCAAGCTTTTTTGCAATAGTAAGCTGTTACTTTTTATCTCTTTGAGCCATAAGGAAGACTGATGTCTCCACAATGGTGGTTTTTCATGGTGTGGCAAGATAGCTAATAGAATGGACGAAAGGTATTGCTAGTTCTCTTTGAGACAGATTGACAACATTCAATGATGGATGATGGTGCAAAAAATCATAAGGTACATACGGATGAGGAAGGCTACTGAGTTTGTGCTAGCTATTCAGAAGCTATTCAGATTTACAGACCTACTGTTAAAGCATGCAACTGGCAACAAGGCTCCTTTGTTCTATCCGGGCATCAAACTAAGTGTTGATTGCTCTTTTCATGAGAATGTCACCCTGCCATAACTTCCCTTTCCCCCCGTTTAACCTATGGCCCCTTGTCCTATTTATCAAGAAGTGAATTTAATCTTGCCAAATTGTTTCAGTTTTGGAATTAAATGTGGTCACCCTTTCCAGATACCTCAAAGAAAGATTCCCCACAATGAACTGCCCAAAATGTCTTTTTAACTCCAGTGGACAGCAATCACTTTGTAAGTTTTGGGAGGAATGTCTTAATATAAAATCTATTTAAAAAAAAAAGATTCAGAATCCTAACTGCATTCTCACTATTAGTTGGTGATAGTTTTGATTAGTTTACAACAAATTGGTGACAGATTGGTGAAAAATAATAATGCAAAATCCTCAGTTCACATCTCATATCAATAAAGAGTTGTTTTTGTTTTCAAGGCAGGGCTTATACAAAAATGATTTCCTTACAGTTTTGGTGTCTTCACCACAACCTGAACAGAGGTTTGGCAGAAACCCTGGGTGGGCTGTTGACCTCAGGAATTTCCATTCTGAACAAAAGATGGCTTGGGTGTGGATGAATTGGGGTTTAAGATTTTTGATTTGCACAGCCAAATGCAGTTCAGATCAAATTGTTCACTTTATTTTACAGAGTGCCTTTGAATGACAGGGCGAAGTGATGTCAGAGATTTAATTAATGCGGGCAGGAAGGTACTTATTGTCCCAATTAACATCAGGAGAAGATGGTAATAAAGTCTTTGCAAATATGTTTTAACCTGGTTTGAAATTTAATGTGTGCAACACAGGTTCCTCGGGGCTTGGGAAACTGAATGGAGAACCAGTGTTGAGTTTAAGCAGTAGTTTCGATGGGTTTTTAACTTCATCTCTGCCTCTTTGAGATAAAATCTCACTTATAGAAACCTTTGGCTCCAATTCCTCTGGCAAATACTTGGAAAACAATGCTTGTGTGGATGCAGCTTTTATCAAGGACAGAGGCTTCAGGATACAAGGTGCATAAGGAAAGAAAGATCATCACCATCCATAACAGTAGTGACATGTAGCAGTGGGATTAGCAGATTGTCAAGAAAGAGAGAATTGCAATGGAGTGAAGTGCCCAGGCAAGAGTCCAGGACAGAATTGTACTGAAATCCTGAAACTCACTTTGTAACAGCGCTGTAGGTCCATTTACATACTAACATATGAATTAGCAACAGGCAAGATTAGGGTGTTCAACCCTTTGAGCCTTTTCTGCCATGCAATAAGATTATGACTGATCAAATGTAACCTCAAATCTGAATTTCTCAAATCTGCAAATTTACCTCAGATAACTTTCCACACCTTTGTTGCTTGATAAGAAACTATCTACTTCTGCTGTGCAAAATGTTCAACATATCCACCACATTTTCCAAACAAGATATTCAAAAGTTCAGGACCCTCGAAGAGACAATATTTCATCTATACCTATTTTAAGTGGACAATCACTGATTTTTAAACAGTGATCCTTAGTTTCAGATTCTCCCCTATCGAGGGATTTCACTTGAGTCACCTCTTATTCCTCTAAACCCCAGTAGATATGAACTGAGAATGTGGTGCTGGATAGCCACAGCAGGTCAGGCAGCATCCGAGGAGCAGGAGAATCAACGTTTCAGGCCAGGGCCCTTCACGTTGGGCCCGAAACATCAATTCTCCTGCTCCTCGCTTGCTGCATAGCCTGCTGTGCTTTTCTAGCAACATACTCTCGACTCTTATCTCTAACATGTGCAAACTTCACTTTTTCCCAGTAGATATGAACCTGGCCTGTCCAACCTTTCCTCATAAGATAACATTTTCATTTCAGGCCTTAGTCCAGAAAACTTTCTTTGGAACACATGTACTTTATTCTTTAAATAAGGTTATTGATGCTGCGCTCAGCACTTCAGATGTGGTCTCATCAGTGTCCAGTACAACTGAAGCATAACCTCCCTACTTTTGTAGTCAATTTCCTCCCTCAAAAAATTATACTCTGTTAGATTTTTTAATCACATGCTATACCTTGTATACTAATCTTCTGTAATTCATGTACACAACACTAAGCTCTATTTGCTTTTTAGAGTTGTGAATCTCTCAAAATTTAGACAATATGTGTCTTTGCTATTCTGCCATCTTGGTTTCCTGAACGTAGGGCATCCTTCAATATTGTGATCATCCAACATTAGCTAAGAGAGCCATCCTTCCACCTTATTCCAGTTTCCTGTCATTCCTAAATAACCTATACCTTTCTACATGACAAAGACTGCAGTAGTTCAAGAAAACTGTTCACCACTAGCTTCTCAAAGGCAATTAGGCATGGTTAACAAATGCTGGCTTAGCCAGCAATACTACCATCAGATGGCAATTTTTAGATAAAGAATGTCTTTTTATTGTTGCCACCTAACCCTAACCCAAACCCTAACCCTAACCCTAATCCTAACCCTAACTCTGACCCTATTGGGCCACCATCATATTCCAGGGTCTGCTTGGCCTATTGTGGTATAGGAAAACCACTTGGTAGTCTAAGAAGAAGATCTTGTCTTAAAAATAATGTAGTTCATTGCACGATGGCAACTATGTACAAGTTAAACTGATAAGACAGACATTGCCTTCCTTGGTCAGGGCATTGAAAGAAAGGTTGGCAAGTCATGTTACAGCACTTCGGTCAGACCACATTTGGAGTCCTGTTTGCATTTCTGATCACTGCACTATAGGAAGGATGTGAAGGTTTTGAAGAGGGTAGAGGAAAGGTTTATGAGGATGTTGTCTGGATTGGAATGTATTAGATATAAGGAGATGTTGGACAAACTAGGATTGTTTTCCTTAGAGGCTGAGGGATGACCTGAGAGAAGTTTAATTAATGTTATGGAACTGTCAAGCTGCCATGGAAACTGTGAAGCTCTCATGATATTTAATCTCATTTTCTATCAATTTAAAAATAAACTGCTGGCAATGCAATAAAATCAATGTTTACTTTTGACTCCATCTGTTAACAATTGGGATGGCTGTCACCATTTCATTTATGATACCTGATTGATTTCACAATCTATCATTTGTACAATGGGGCACCTGTCACTTCAATTTAATTGACATCTCCAAAAGCTTGTAAAGTCAGTGGATTATGTCAATGAATACAAATGTTCATTTTAATAAGGTATCAAGTAACTTAAGGAAGTTAAACACAACAAATGGGTTTTTATCAATGAGAGAGTGTTGTTTTTAAACAGTAAAATCACCAATCGACACTTAAGTTCTTTAACTTAATTCATCACATGAGCTGACGTGTGTCATTATGGATATTCAGCGCATTAGCATAAAGCATGTTTGAGCAAAGATAGGAGGGCAATTTTGGAATTGGATGTTGGGACTATGTTGATATAGAGTCTATAAAAAGACCCTGGTGAGTAAAGAGGCAATGTAGACATGGAGGGGATGAGTGGCCTCCGAAACAAAATAGCCCAATGCACTTTCTCGTGAACAAAAACAGAAATTGTTGGAAAATCTCAGCATGTCTGGCAGTATCTGTGGAAAGAAAGCTGAGTTAACATATTGGGTCCAGTGAGCCTTCCTCAGAACAGGAATTTTGTCTTGAGTCTGAGTTTGCAGATTCAGGAATTTTGTCAAATCTGTGTTCAGACACAAATATAATCTTGGTTTACACTTTCCTGTTATGTGTGAAATATTTTGAGCTTCCCATCAGACTATGTCTCCTATTCATTCTCCACTTAATTTTATTTTTAATGAGATGTGGGTCTCACTAGGCCAGACTTTGTTATGCATTTGTTGAATGGAATCCTCCGCTATCAACATCTTGCAGGTATCTATTGACAAAAAACTGAACTGAATTAGTCATAATCGTAATTGCAGTGGCTACAAGGGTAAGACAGAGGCTAGAGATGCTGCAGCATGTAACTCAACTTATGACTCCCCAGGGCCTTTCTATCATCTACAAGGCACAAGTCAGAACTGTGACATACTATTTCCCACTTTCTGGATGAGAGCAGTTCCAATAACACTCAATAAGCTTGACACTATCCGTAATTGATTGGCATCCACAAATATTTACACCCTCCATAATGGAAGCTGCGTAGCAGTAATGTGTACCATCTACAAAATGTACAAATCTATGCAGAAATTCATCAGGGATCTTTAGAAAGCACCTTTCAAGCCGATGACCACTTCCATCTTGAAGGACAAGGCCAATGGTTACATTGGATTACCACCACTCCCAAGTTCTCTTCAGGAATAAAAGAATGACGAGGGTAGGAATAGGACCAGTCAAGGATAGTAGTGGGAAGTTGCATGTGGGGGCTGAAGAGATTGGGGAGACACTGAATGAATACTTTTCGTCAGTATTCACTCAGGAACAGAACATTGTTGCCAATGTGAATACTGAGTCACAATTAAGTAGAATGAATGGCTTTGAGGTATGTAGGGAAGAGGTGTTGGAAATTCTGGAAAGGGTGAAAATAGATAAGTCCCCTGGGCCTGATGGCATTTATCCTGGAGTACAGGAGGTTAAGGCGGTGACCTTATACTTTTATAAAATCATGAGGCATTGATAAGGTAAATAGCAAAGGTATTTTCCCTCGGATAGGGGAGTTCAAAACTAGATGGTATAGTTTTAAGGTGAGGGAAAAGATTTTAAAGGCACTCGAGGGGCACCTTTTTCACGTAGAGAATGGTCCACATGTAGAATGAGCTGCCAGAGGAAATAGTAAAGGCATGCACAGTTACAACATTTAAAAGACATTTGGACAGGTAAATGGGTAGGCAAAACTAAAGGGATATGAGCCAAGCACAGGCAAACAGACTTGCTCAGTTTAGGACAGCTGGTTGGCTTGGATAATGTGGGCTGAAGAGTCTGAATGTGCTCTGTGACTATGACATTTTAACATTGTTGTTTTAGGCAGTATATAGAAGACTAATATGCACTGAAGTGAAGAGAGTTCAAACCATTGGAATCACAGCAAACAATGCTCACCAATAATTCTGAAAGCTAAATCCTTCAACCATCAATCCCCAGGACATCCAAAAGGCAAGCAAAAATTCCTCATTTACATTGCGTATTGTGCAGTTTACCTTCCCTAAAGCTGTTTAAATAGGAACAATCTTGGCCAACTGCTGTGAACAACAAATGTAAACAATTTGCATCGGTCAGGTGGACAAGAAAGTGGTAAACGGAATCCAACCCGGAGAAGCATAAGATGCATTTGGGAAGACCCAACAAGTCAAAGGCATACACAATAATTGAGAGGATCCAGAGGATAGAGAGAGGAAGTGAGGGACTTGGGTTGTTAAGACAAATTGAACATATTCCGTGATTAACAGGTATTGAATGTAAAAGAGCAGGAAAGTTAGTCAAACTGTTAACAGAGTAGGTTTGGGGTTGTTTTCATTGGAGAAAAGAAGGTTTAGGGGTGACTTGATAGAGCCGAACAAGATGGTTCGGGGTTTAGATAGGGTTGACCGTGAGAACCTTTTTCCACATATGGAGTCAGCTATTACGAGGGGGCATAGCTTTAAATTAAGGGGTGGTAGGTATAGGACAGATGTTAGGGATAGGTTCTTTACTCAGCGAGTCGTGAGTTCATGGAATGCCCTGCCAGTAGCAGTGGTGGACTCTCCCTCTTTATGGGCATTTAAGCGGGCATTGGATAGGCATATGGAGGATAGTGGGCTAGTGTAGGTTAGGTGGGCTTGGATTGGCGCAACATCGAGGGCCAAAGGGCCTGTACTGCACTGTATTCTTCTATGTTCTATGTTCTAAGCTATCTGTCATCCTGACTTGGAAAAAAGTTGCCATTCCTTCAGTGTCTCTGGGGCAAAATCCTGGAACTCACTCCCTAGTTTTCAAAGCAACTCACCATCACCTTCTCAGGAGAAATTAGGGATGGGCAACAAATGCTGGCCTAACCAGCGATGCCCACATGCCATGAATGAGTAAGAAAAAATATGGCGCTGAATATTGTTCAATCAGCAAGAGGTTTTTTTTGTCCAAGTATGAACTGATGCAGTGAAATTTCATAAGGTACAGTCAAATTTAAGGATTTGCAGTGAGCTCCCTCCTAACTATATACTACAGTGTTGCCATTTTTCATGGGTCTATGGGGCCAGTGGGACAGAATATACACAGGGGCAATGATGACGATGTCTGGGACATTGCCTGAAAGGTATAATTCTACTAAAATCACTGTGTTAAGTTGTTGCTTGACTGGTGTATGGGACAGCTCTTAGATTTGTTAGGGGGGGATGTAAGGTGGGGGGAGGAAAAGTCATCTAGAACTACAGGCCAATGGTTGAGGACATGGGTTCAAATCCCACAATGGAAGATGATAACATTTGAATTCAATAAAAATTTGGAATAAAAAGCAACCTCATGATGACCATCTAATCAATTATCATATCAGTTCATTTGGTTCATTACTGTCCTTCAGGGAAGAAAATGTTACCTGGTTTGACCTACATTAGTTATGGACAATAAATGCTGGCCTAGCCATCAATGCTCACATTTCATGAATAAAGAAGTCAAAACACAATTGGCAGAAACCCTCAGATATTCATACGGTCAATTTTTCAGGATTGATAGGGCTGTACTTGATGATGCTTCTTGTATCTTAGTGCAGAGTGATCAAACTGGTTTCATTCCTTTGTAGCTGTTAGATACAACTGAGGGAAGTTAAGAGTCAATCACGTTAGTGTGGGCATGGAGTCACATGTAGGCCAAACCAGGTGAGGATGACAAATATTCCTTCCCTAAAAGACATTAGTGAACCAGAACAGATTTTACAATAAGCAATGGTTTCATGGTCACCATTAGAGCAGTTTTTAATTCCAGATTTGTTAATTGATATTTGTCAATTTTACCATCTGCGATGGTGCGACTCAAATGTATGTCCCCAGATCATTAGCCTGGGTCTCTAGATAAATCGACCAATGACAATACTGTTGCATCTTCCCCACGTTTCCAGCCTCAATTCTGAAAACCTAATTCCTGACAGTGCAAAGACAAAAAGAAATGTCATGAAAGTGACAAAATCTTCCCATTTTAGACTGTGAAACACATGCACTTTATGAAAGTCTCACTGTATGTTAAACAACACTTCCAAGTCCAGTGATTAAAATATCTCTAATTGGAAAAGAAAGTGATGGAGATACACAGCATGTCAGTCACATCTTCAAAAAGAAAACATTATTAGTGTTTTAGACTATAATTCTGGCTTGGCAGGTAACACAAAAGATGTTCTTTGCTTTTCTTTCCAAATTGTCATTCCCAATATCATGGGAGGAATCTTACAGGGCCTACAATAAGAAATGTGATAGAGTGATGTGAGAAGTTCAATGAGGCCTAGCTCTACATTGGAAACAACTGTCCTCATCTTTTAACTGTGTTCTGGACATAGAGGCAAAATTTTCTTTCAGCAGTAGTGAGTTGCCTATTAGCAGGAATAATTATTTGTTAATGACCTTAAAACTGCCACATTACTATTCAGTTTCTACAGTACCATCTATTGCAAGCAAATTCTTGACATGGGAGTCAGAGACAACTCTAGCTCACTGCTTGTTCCAAAGGACCACCACATTGGTCACCAGGATCAACACCTCAGGGCACACTTGATGGGCACCCCACAATCAATGATATTAGTGACTGACACATGATGGCTTTAACAGCCATCATGATACATCTCCAATCCACTCACAAAATACTTCCGCACTTCAATATTGCACTTTGGGGTATAATGGTAAGGATCTTTCTAACACTGCAGCAAGGACACTTTGTGCTCAGTGACACCCAGTGCATAGGCTGGATCAGGTTACATCTCCAGGCTGTTCACTTGTTCTTTTAGCACACACCTGCATTGAGCTACCCTGGATTTCACAGCAATTCTGCCTTGCCTTGCCTTTCTGCACCTTGCCCCTTACCCAGAGATACTAGGCTCACAATACTGCTGTATTGCCATGCCATTCAGCACAGGCACTAAGGAAGCTTGTCATGCCCATCAATAGGTCTCAGTCAAGTAAAGGGAGATAACCTTCACACAGAAGGACCTGACACAATAAGTCAAGTGCAGTCTCCAATGACAGAATCAGGAAGCTTGTCATGATTGCCAGCAGTCTTTAGTCACGGTTTCCCAGTGCATTGCAGGCAGCCTCTGATCAATCCTGGCCCTATTTGAGGTGCTCAGGATCCTCTCCTCATAAGTTAGAAGCTGAATGATGGGCAGCCTACCAACCATCTGGGCTCTTCCTGCAATGAGAGAGAGGTAGTTATTAACAAGAAATGAAAGTGTTATGCAGGGTTACTGATATTCAGGGGTTAGAATGGTGAGAGCAACTGAGGAAGATGTTTGCAGGCAATTTTGAGAGTAAGAGCATGAGCCTTGGTGAGAGATGGGGACAGTAACGGCAACAGAATGAATGGAACGTATCAAAGAGAAGATGGTGTCACTTACACTGGAGGAGTAGAGAAGGTCATTGACCCAGGTGCAATGACCCAGGTGGTAACCTCAGACCAGATTGGCATGGTCTGATGTTGTGGCCTCTACTGCTGTACCTGGGGAGGAGGATGAACCACCTTTGCACCAGCCATGTACCAGGACTAACAGGTCTTACCATGCCTGTGACAAATGCCAAGAACTGTGCACAGCAGCTCAAGCTGTCTGGTTCTGCAAAGATCTTTTAAAGATAGTGTTAGGGATTCCAGTCCACTCTAGGATATTCTAGCAGTAGCAAGGTGTTCTGGATCCAACAAATGGTAGAACGGGACTGAGTTGCGAGGGGCTCCATGCATGGAGTAGGTAGTTAATGAGGCTATTTTGATAAGATGTGAAGAGAAATCTAGTTGAACCTCATGGAGGAAAATCAATGAAACTGACACTACCAAAAAAAAGAGTAGGAATTAGTTCTTTGTGTTTCCATTTCAACATTTGCAAGATTTTTTTTCTTTTCATGTTAACATATGCATTGTTATTCACTACAAAGATCAGTACATTTTCATGAGAAAGGATTCAGACATTTTTGCTTAACACTGATCATATCAATAAAACTGTGAAAGCTATTTGTAGGGGTGAAGTTTCAGTGAAGCTTCTGCATATTAATAACTTATTAAAGAACATGAATTCAGAAGTCGAAGCTTCTGTCTGCAAAATCTTCTTTAAATCTTTGAGGAGGTTATAGATAGAGTGGAGTGGATATATTTTATGTGAGCTCGTTCAATTTCTTTGATTAAGTCCCACGTGATAAGTCTCCAGTGAAACTGAATGCTACAGTGCCAGGGATGGAAATCTTGGAAATGGATCAGAAATTAGTTACAGATAAGAAACTGCACACTTAGAATTGGAAGAATGTTGAGTGGAGTCCCACAGAGACGACTGCTTGAATCCTTGTTGCTTCTGTTCTATATTAATAACATAGCGATATAAGTTACATCTAAGCTTGTCATATGTATTAGCCTAATAAAGTATAATCTAGAAAGGACCAATTGTTGCATCAAAGGATCTAGGGTAAGACTTAGATTGGACAATTCAGCAACTGCAATGTGAAACCTAACGCTCATGAATATTTTAAGATTTGCACATCAATAACTGTTCTCAAAGTGATAAATCCTTGGAATAAGTTTCCAAGGAAGGTTGCAAAGGAAAAATATCAAGAACTTTATATATAAGGTTGAGGCTATACTGGGAAAGTTGAAGTACTTAAACGGATGAATTTTAATGAATCAAATACCCATTAGCGTCCTTGATTTGACAATGTTCTTAAAGAAGGCATTAGATTTTGAAAAGTCTAACAAAGTTGAGGCTTTTGTTGTGAATTAGGTTTCTGCTCTAGAGGAGGAAACCTAATTCTCCATGATGTTTCTGACAGCTGTTAATATTGTGGAAATGTTCTCAGGATCATTCTTCTATATTAATCTCAACTTTGATCATTAGGATAGGTTTGCCTGGTCTGCTTAAGCCTGCAGGAAAGGAAGGTAATCTCTGTGACATGTCAACTGAGGAAGGGGTGGAGCTGTATGACACTGCTGGTCTGCAGTGTTTATCAACATTTAACATTTGACAGGACTAATTAGAAAAATCTTTTTAGTCAGCTTTATTGCTAGGAAAATGTTTGCGCCAGCTGCCCTGTAGTCATTTCACACAAGAACATCTCTCCCTCTCTCTAATGGAATCTACCATGAGCATTCCCATATTTTTTCATGGCAAAACAAGAGGGAGAAGAAGTGATAGGATAATTTGGATATGCCGGTGTTGGATTGGGATGTACAAAGTTAAAAATCACACAACACCAGTTCATAGTCTAACAGGTTTGATTGGAAGCATGAGCTTTTGGAGGGCTGCTCCTTCATCAGGTGGTTGGACTATAACCTGGTGTTGTGTGATTTTTAACTTTGCGATGGGATAAGATAAAATCAAAGGTGGAAAAGAGCTCTTTGGAGATAACCTTTCATCATAGCATGCAGGCGTTTTTCTTGTTTATTCACTCATGGGGTATGGGAGTCATTGGCTGGGCCAGCATTTAATGCTTATCCCTAGCTGGCCTTGAGAAGGTGTTTGTGAGCTCCTTTTTTGAACTGTTGCAGTCCGTAGGCTGGAGATACATCAACCAATCCCTCGAAAATGCCTCATGAGAGATCAAATTAACAAGGCAACAGTTCAACAACGAGACTTAAAAAGGCCAATGCTCACTTCCAAGTCTTTGTGTAAAAGATGGGGAACTGATCGCTGTATGCTCCCTCTCAAGTAAGCAGGTGTTTCAGGAGCCTGGTTAAAAATTAAAGATTCCAAGAGCTGTGACCAAGATCAAGGAAAGCATCATGAAGATGAATTCTAGGCCTGTCACTTGTGCTGGACCTTAAATTTATGTTGGAGACCCAATTGTATCAGATGCAGACCCTGAAAGATATTATTGCAAATTATCTGCTTTTGTAAAGGGCACTTTCATATTTCTTCCTGTAAGATATCAACCAACTCCCTTCTGGAGAAGTGACTGACAGCCTATGTGCCTGCTTTGGTACTGAGCACCACAAGCACCCTCTACTGGCACAGATGCCTGCCATTGGGTTGGAATGAAGAAGCCTCACTTCGTCTGAGGAAGGTCAAGAGCATTCTGACCTTGCAGGTCTATCCGAGCATTTATATTGGGATGTTACTGGCGCAGACTTTCAATCTTATGGGAACCTGTGTGAAAATAGCTTCAGTGTTTGGCAGCATAAAATCACTGCACTTCAAAAGGAATTAATTGTACAGGAAAACATTCAATATGTTTAACCAATCTGCTAAAATGTGATATAAATGCAAATGATATTTACTTTTAGATATCCCAAAGCAGGATGGAAAGGAAGTGCTGCCTTTGAAAATCATTTTGAACAGAAATAATTAATGCTGAATTCACATTGTCCAATTCTGGGTTCAATTTAGATTTGCCATCAGTCCATCTCTAAAAGTTATTATGCTTATTGTAAGTGTGTGACCTACAGAAATTTTACATAGCCCCCAGCCTCTAAAACATTCTTATAATAATGTTGAAGTTAGACTATTATTTCTACTAGGAGGAAGTAAAGACTGCAGATGCTGGAGATCAGAGCCAAGAGTGGTGCTGGAAAAGCACAGCAGGAAGGGCTTGCTGATGAAGGGCTTATGCCTGAAACGTCGATTATCCTGCTCCTTGGATGCTGACTGACCTGCTGTGCTTTTCCAGCACCACACTCTTGATTACTGTTTCTACTAACATTATAGGCTAAAGTTTTAGAGTATTGAATTGAGACTCTGAAAAGATTTTCCATGTAAAAGCACTCCAAAAGGAATGAATGTTCATTACAACAGCCTAATTCATATCATAATAACTTTCTCAAAGTTAAAAGCTGTCTACCTCACTCAATCACCTCTTCATCCACCTCAGATATTTTCAACTTGGCTTCTATCTCAAAAAGTAAGTTTTGCAAATGATAACGCTTGTGGGCAGATCAATACATTATATAATCTTCATTATACTGGTTTTGTTTTATATTAAAGTTTATCCAATGAAGAGAAATATTGGGCAAAATGTTTCAAATACATCTATGAAAAGTAATGTAAATAAAGCTGTAACTGTGATATGTCACTGAGCCAATGTGCTGATTCATCATTCTACAAGTTATTGTAGAAAGATTCGGTCTCCATATTAATTTCAGTATGCACAATTTCATCTACATATTTCATCATTTTCTTGTTGATTTGATTTATTTTGTTTTCTCTTTCATGTTTTGTACCTTTCTCTCTGGTAAACCACCAATAATTTCTTAATATGGAAAAATTAGACAGTAAAGGAAATGGTAGCAAGAAATGAGAAACCTGCATTACTTTTAATACTGCCCTTAATTAATGGCTGTCCCATGATTGAGAATGAAAAGTGAACATTGAAAGCAGGATTAGCACAAAGCACCATTGGACAGGTAGTCAGAGCTGGAGAAATTAATTAACAACAACAAATATCAGATGGTGGAGATTAGAGTCAAGATGAGAGTGGTGCTGGAAATGCACAGCAGGTCAGGCTGCATCCGAGAAGCAGGAAAATCGACATTTCGGACAGGAGCCCTCCTCGGATGCTGTCTGACCTGCTGGGCATTTCTAGCACCGCTCTGATCTTAACAACAAATATCAGTATAAATGTCTCGTACTGGTATTGTAGTTCATCCTGACAAATATGAAATGAGGTTCTGAGAGGAAGTGTATGGATTAGCATTATAGAATAAGTCATTTGCTCTTGTTGAAAGAAGGTTGTTACCATTTAGTTAACTGTGACCAAACTCTGATAAGATCACATAACCTTTATGATTAAAATTTAATTCAGTGTTGGACTTTTCATTCATTGAAATATAACTGTCATCAGTGGGATCAAATGGCAAGCTTAATTAAAAATTGTTGCATTACAGATTAATACTTAATTGTAAAAGAGTTTATAATTTTGTCACACCTAACAGGGAGAGAAAACAAACAATCTTGGATGTTTTAATGCTCAAGGCATTTAGGATCTCTGGCTTGGGATGTACAACACAAAGCTGAAGATGTTCCTATTTTGTCATTACTTTTATTCATTCATGGGATGGGTGTCACTGGTTAGTTCAGCATTTATTGCCTGTTCCTGGTTATCCCACTTGAACCACTATAGTCCTTAGAGGCATCAAAGTGTTGTTATGAAAGGGTTCCAGAATGTTGATGGAACAACAGTGAAGGAACAGCACTATAGAATCAAGTCAGGATAGTGCGTGCCTTGCGGGTAAACTTCCAGATAGTGGTATTCCCTTATATCTGTTACCCTTGTCCTTCTAGGTGTTATAATTCTTCTAGGTTTTGGAAGGTGCTGCTCGTGAAACCTTTGTGAGTTACTGTCATGTATGTTCTAAATAGTACATATTGCTATCACTGTGCATTGAGGTGATCTTGGGGAGATTCAGGGCACCAATCAAATGGTTTGGGGTCAGGATTTTTGAGTGTCATAGAAGCTGCACTCATTCAAATAGCGAGTATTTCATCACATTCCTCACTTGTACCTTGGAGGTGGTGGACTGGCTCTTGTAACCAGTGTACTTACATGGCTGGTTCAGTTCACTTTCTAGCCACTGGCTTTACCCAGGATGTTGGTAGTGGAGATTCAGTGAAGATATTACCATTTAATATTAAGGGGCAGTGGTCATATTCCCCCTTGTTGGAGAAGGCTATTGTCTGGCACTTGTGTGAGTTGAATATTACTTTCAACTTCAGTTCAGGTCCTTGACATATAGATACAGACTGCTTCATTATCTTGAATTATGTTGAACATTGTGCAATTATTAGCAAGCATCCCCACTTCTGATTTTATCATGGTGGGATTGTCATTAATAAAGCAGCTAAAGATGGCTAGACCTAGGACACTACCTTATGGAACACCTGCAGTGATGTCCTGTGGCTTAGATGATTGACCACCAACAAACACAACCATTTTCATTTGTGTTCAGCATGACTCCAACCAGTAGAGAGTTTTCTCCCTAATTTCCATTGACTCCAGTCTTGTTCCAGCACCTCGATGACACATTCAATCAAGTGCAGCCTTCGTACCAAGAACAGTCACTCTCACCTCATGTCAGGATCTTCAGCTCTTTCTTCCATGTTAGAACCAAATCAGTAATGCTTCAGGATCTGAGTGTCTCTGGTAGAATACAAACTGAGAGTCAGTGAAAAGGTTATTCCTTTGCAAGTACAACATGGTATAATTGTCTACAATCCCCTCAATCACTTTCTTGATGATTGAGAGTGGACTGACAGGACTGTAATTGACTGACTTAGATTTGTCCTGTTTCTGTGTGAAGTATATAGATGGGCAATTTTCTATTTGTCAGAGAGAAGCCAGTGTTGTAGCCATTGATGTGTACTGAAATAAATACACACGAGCCCAAAAATGCAGAACAATATTCTTTTCATCCCTCATTCTAAAGTGAAATATGCTTAATCAATTCACTACAAAATCTGAAATTCATAGTCACCAGGATCGAGAATTGATAACAAGGAAACCTTTAAATTGTTACATCTGAGGCACAAGAGAATTTGGGAAAGGACATGTAGGCAGTTTCAGGATTCTGGGTCACTAGCAGCAAATAAAGGACGAACAAAGACAGCTGGGGGAACTGGTGAAGGTTAGATGGTCGTGGAATAGCATTTATTCAGGAAAGGGAAGTGATTACGAAGGCATAAACCTGGAAAGGGAGAAGAACAGAAAGTGAGAGAATGCCAGAAAAAGGACAATACTTAGAATTGGTCAGTTATGAACAGGCAGTGTGTTTCTGGGTTGGGATGAGATCAGGAAGGAAATTTAGATTAGAATTGAGATAGTAACCAGCACATTGGGGCAGTGATCAGGAGAAAGATCCAAACAGGTGACCATAGTGGTGATTAGAACAGGGATCTAACAAGGGATCAAGACCTTGATCAGGACAAGAGATTGAGGAATTAGTCAGGGAGGAGATTAAAGTAATTGCTCGGACAGGAATCAAAGTAGTAATTGCAACAGGAATTGGGCATGATAAGAATACAGGTACAAAGCAGCATTTGGACTGGGGCTCAAAGCAGTAATCAAGAGGAAGGTTCAGCCGAAACCTGCAGTATCTCATACAGGGAGAACTACCATTTGGATACAGAACTGGCTCAAAGGTAGAAGACAGAGGGTGGTGGTGGAGGGTTGTTTTTCAGACTGGAGGCCTGTGACCAGTGGAGTGCTGCATTTTGGGAAAGCAAATCTTAGCAGGACTTATACACTTAATGGTGAGGTCTTAGGGAACGTTGCTGAACAAAGAGGCTTTGGAGTGCTGGTTCATAGCTCCTTGAAAGTGGAGTCGCAGGTAGCTAGGATAGTGACGAAGGCACATGGTATGCTTTCCTTTATTGGTCAGAGTATTGAGTACAGGAGTTGGGAGGTCATGTTGCAGCTGTACAGGATATTGGCTAGGCCACTGTTGGAATATTGTGTGCAATTCTGGTCTCCTTCCTATCAGAAAGATGTTGTGAAACTTGAAAGGGTTCAGAAAAGATTTACAAGGATGTTTCCAGGGTTGGAGGATTTGAGCTATAGGGAGAGGCTGAATAGGCCGGGGCTGTTTTCCCTGGAGTGTCGGAGGCTGAGGGGTGACCTTATAGAGGTTTACAAAATTATGAGGGGCATGGATGGGGTAAATAGGTAAAGTCTTTTCCCTGGGGTGGGGGAGTCCAGAACTAGTGGGCATAGGTTTAGGGTGAGATGGGAAAGATATAAAAGAGACCTAAGGGGCAACATTTTCACGCAGAGGGTGATACATATATGGAATAAGCTACCAGAGAAAGTGATGGAGGCTGGTACAATTGCAACATTTAAAAGGCATTTGGATGGGTATATGAATAGGAAAGGTTTGGAGGGATATGGGCTGGGTGCTGGCAGGTGGGACTAGATTGGGTTGGGATATCTGGTCGGCATGGACAGGTTGGACCGAAGGGTCTGTTTCCATGCTGTACATCTCTATGACTCTATGATTATATTTAACATGGTTTCAGCAAAACCATGTCTTTTATTGTAATTATTAGTAGGTCATTGATAGTATTTCTGCTTTTATACTTCTACCAGTCACCAGCTTTAGAACACTTAACAAAAATTTAACAACATACGACTTGAGAACATTCTTTAAAAACAATCTTAAAGAGGATCAACTGAAACAAGACGATACTGAAAATTAATTATTGGAATTGGAAGTTTCAGAACCCCAAAAGTGAAGTTAGTTAAATCATTATTATTTCAATTGTCTAAGTGAGAAGCATAATTTTTTTTTCATTAATTAACAATTTTCATCTATTTTAATTGTAGTTTCGAACAACATCAGAGACAAAGAAAACAGGACAAAAGATGGAGTTTAATAAAGGTAGTTGTGAGGTGTTGCATTGTGGTAAGGCAACCCAGGGCTGGACTTATACGGTTAATGTTAGCGCCCTGGGCAATGTTGCTGAACAAACAGACCTAGGCATGTCAGTGCAGAAGAGAGAGTGAGAGAAAGAAACCCACTCTGCTAACTGACACAGCAGTGAACCCGCACAGTTACTGCCTTTGCTGTTTGAATTCATGGATCACTGGACATCGGAATGTGTCTGGGAAAATTAACAAACACTGAAATTCACAACTGGTCTTGGAGGAACCTATTTGGGAGCGGTCACAGCACAGAAACAGATAAGTGGATATTTTAAGCATGGCCTTACAGTAAGTCTGCAGTAGTGAGTAGAGTGGGTTCTTTCTTGATTATATGTTTTATCGAGACATGCCTCTTGATTAAACTTAAAATATAAGCCATAAGTACTAATTTAACCTGGAGCAGTGTTTTGTAGAGGAATAAGACAGTGCTATATTCTGGGTCTGTAGATTGAAAGAAGCAAAAATGGCCTTTAGTAGAGTGATATGCTCTTCTTGTCGGAAGTGGAAGTTTAGGGAGAGTTTACGGGTTACTGAGGATTATATCTGCAATAAATGCCATTGGTTGCAAATCTTATCAGATCAAATGGATTAGTTGGAGAGACAGTTAGAGGCAATGAGGAATTTTCAAGAACAAGGGGATGTGATGGATGGCAGTTATAGGAAGGGGGAAAAGTTACAAGTACAATCACATAGATGGATTAACTCCAGGAAGGGTAAGAGAGGTTAGGCAGGTAGTGCAGGAGTTTTCTGTGGCTATTCCCATTTCAAACAAGTATGCTGTTTTGGAAAATGTAGGGGGTGATGGATTCTCACGAACAGCCAAGTTTCTGGTATTGAGACTGGCTCTAATGAGGGGTACATCGGGTTCCAAGTTTTTCACACAACGGGTGGTATGTGAATGGAATGAGCTGCCATAGGAAGTGGTGGCAGCTAGTACAATTGCAACATTTAAAAGGCATCTGGATGGGTATATGAGTAGGAAGGGCTTGGAGGGATATGGGCTGAGTGCTAGCAGGTGGGACTAGATTGGATTAGGATATCTGGTCGGCATGGACAAGTTGGACCGAAGGGTCTGTTTCCGTGCAGTACATCTCTATGACCCTATGCAGGTACATAGTTCCTTGAAAGTGGAGTCACAGGTAGACAGGCTGGTGAAAAAGGCATTTGACCCAGTTGCCTTAATTGGTCAGTGCATTGATTGAAGAAGGAGTTAGGATGTCATATTGTGAATGTACAGGATATTGGTAAGGCCACTTTGGAGTCACATGTATACTTCTGGTTGCTCTGCAATAGGAATGATATTGTTAAACTTGAGAAGGTGCAGAAAAGATTTACAAGAATGTTGCTGGGACTGGAGTGATTGAGTTAGTGGGAGTGGCTGAATAGGCTGGGGCTATTTTCCCTGGAGCATCAAAGGCTGAGGTGTGACTTGTACAGGTTTATAAAATAATGAGGGGAATGGATAGGGTGAAAAGCCAAAGTCATTTTCCTCGGGTGTGGGAGTCCCAAACTGGAGGGCAAGGTTTAAGGTGAGAGGTCAAAGATTTAAAAAGGATAAGGGGTAACGCTTTCATGCAGAGGATGGTGCATGTTTAGAATGAGCAGCCAGAGAAAGTGGTGGAGGCTGTTACAATTACAACATTTAAAGGGCATCTGGATGAGTATATGAATAGGAAGGGTTTAGAGGGTTATGGACCAAATGCTGGCAAACGGGACTAGATCAGATTGGGATATCTGGTTGACACGGATGGATTGGACTAAAGGTCTGTTTCCATGCTGTATGACTCAATGACTCTGTGATCACACATTATTCAGTTCAGTATGAAACTAACTCATGGACTCAGAAATCATCGCAAAGATATTATGGTAGCCATCTTTGATCCAGTCACAAAGTCAATGAATCTTATTGATTGAAGCCATTTAGAGAAAGCTTCTACTCACAAATCCTTTAGACTGCATTCAGCTATGTTGGAAAAGAAATATGACTTTATCAGCTGTGGAATAGATTAAAAGAGTAGGGAGAAAAAATACCAAAGAATTCCGATGCTGGAAATCAGAAACTAAAACAGAAATTGTGGAAAAACTCAACAGGTCTGGCAGCATCTGTGCAGAGAAAGCAAAGTTAATGTTTTGAGCCCAGCAGCCCTCAGTAGACCCCAGTGTGAGCAACAAATGCAGTAGACTAGATTGAGTGAAGTGCAGGTAAGTCATTGGAAGGTGTGTCTGGAGCCTTGGAAGATAAGGAAGGAGGTATTACATCTTCTGTGATTGCAAGGGAAAGTACCATGGGGTTAGAGGGAGATATTGGAAATGGAGGAGGAGTGGACAAAGGTGTCCCAGAGGGAACAGTCCCTTTGGAAGGCTACAGTGAGATGCCTCCAGCAGACACAATTCCTGTTTTTGTATAAGAGAATGGAAATTATGTTGGAGCTATACAAAACTTTGGCTAGGCCACAGCTGGAGTACTATGTGCAGTTCTGGTCAGCACACTATAGAAAGGATGTGATTGCACTGGAGGGGATGTAGAGGAGGTCTGCCAGGATGTTACTGAGGTCAGAATATTTTATCAATAAAGAAAGGCTGGGTAAGCTTAGGTTGTTTTCTTTAGAGCAGAGAAGGTTGAGGGGGAAACTTGATAAGGCTAAGTGGGGCAGAGATAACGTGGATAGGAAGCAGCTGTTCCTCTCAGTTGAAGGGTCAAGAACAATAAGGCACACTTCTAAGGTGAAAGACAGAGATTTGAAGTGGGTTTGAGGGAAAATGTTTTCACCCAGAAGTTGGTCAAGCTCTGAAGGGTACTGCGTGTGAAAGTAGTTGGGATAGGTAACCTCACAATCTTGAAAAATACTTGGATGATCACTTGAAGTTTTAAAACATTCAATGCTATGGGCTTAACACAGGAAGTAGGACTAGTATAGGTTATAGCATATTTTTGGCAGTACAGACACAAGATGTGGAAAGGTCTTTTATGTAATGTATGATTTTGATTCAATGGTCTCTATAAAGATGCCACATTAGTAAAGGAAAACCATATTTTTCATTCAAGGCAGCAATTAGAACAGCAGGAACTTTAACAGCTTTCAGTTTTAGCACTAAACAACCATCTTTACAACAGAGCTTCAACTACAATTTTAATCAATAAAGAATGCAACAAGGCAACAAAATGAATGTAGTGCAAGAAAATCAAATTCCCAATAACTACCACCTGATCCAGATGCTAATGACAGACAAAGAAACTAACTTCCCATACATTTTTGCAATTCCATCAAATAAACATAACTGATCTAAAGGAAAATAGCAGAGAAAAATAAAGCTCACCAACTTGACCTGAAGTGTTTCGATAACATGTCATAAACTTTTCTGACCTATCTACCACACAGGTGAACCAAAATTAAGATTTGGGGAGCAATGGAAGAAGTAAAGAATGAAAATACATTAGATGTCTTAACAAAGAAGACAAGGTTACACCACGCTGAGTTGGTGCATTGGAAATCGATCCACACCATCCCTATGGTTCTTCAAGATTTTTTAAGGTATGCAAAATTGCCCAAAAATCTGTTTCTAAACCGAGGTAGAGAGAAAGCATGAACCAGGCTTCTGTACTTAACACGATTGACTATTTATGACAAAGAAATACATTCTGGAGTTTGCACAATCTCCTCATGTCTGTGTGGGTCTTCAACTAAGTGCTCCGGTTTCCTGCCACAGTCCAAAGATCTGCAAATTAGGTGGATTGGCCATGCTAAATTATCTATAGTGTTTAGGGATGTGTGGGTTAGCTATGGGAAATGCAGAGTTATAAGGATAGGAAAGGGGGATGTGTCTGGGTGGGTTGGTGTGGACTTGTTGGGCCAAATGGCCTGTTTCCACATGGTAAGGATTATAGGGATTTTAGCTGCAGATGAACAATTATGAACTATTGCCATATAACCCTACTAGTTAAAACTCTCACCTACACATTACACACATAAGGAAAGAAAGTGACAGGAAAATGGTCATGGATGTGATGAGCAGAGGGAAAGACAATTCAGTAGTCCCTGTGTGCTGAGTTCATTAATATGGTCCTTTTGGTTTGTGGGATGTGTTGTTTCTTGATTCTCCGTTTCCAGATGCTTTCACTTGCAGAAGGTGTTCGGTTTGCACTTATGAAGTCTTCGGCTTATTGGTTAAGAATCACAGAATACAGCAACTGCTGAGAGAAAAATAAATTGCCTTTCTTCAAGTTTGAGATGCTTTTGACTACAGAGCATAAACAACTTCTTCCCTTCCAGAGGTCTTATGGTTTTTGCCCAAACATTCATACTCCTAAGCTGCTCAGCCAACTGGAACCCAATCGCATAGTTGTTGGTAAGTAAGAGGTCTTTGTCAGTGATAACTGGTCCATAGATCAAGTTGACTTGTAGCCATCCAAATCTCCATTCATCTGCAGCCCCCTGGCCCGTGTATCTGTTATAAGGCTTCGGCTTCGGCTTCTGCTTCTGCTTGAACAAACAGCTGCAAAAACAGCACTTACGATGTTTGTCAGCTTATTTACTTTTAAAAAGTAAATCCTTCAACAATCCTTGCCTTTGAAACCGGTTACTTTCCTATTTCAGTCCAGAATCAAAAATTCTGAAAAATAAAATGATACAGCCTTTTCATTTTCTAAGTAACTCTCTTGGAAATCCACATCAATGTTTATGATAAAAGAGAAACAATTTGGGAAGTGTGCTGTGTAAGGGCTTTAGGATTTTTGGGCAGCCTTGCAGTGATGCTCACTTTGGGCATTAACAAAACAATGTTGACCGAGATGGTTAGTTAATTAGTAAATGAAAGATCGGTGGAATTCAGAGACTGTACTCTTAATAATGCAAGATTAGAGCCTGGTAAATTTCAGATTACCATATACATGTATCTAGCATGAACACAATATAAAGACTTCTAAAGTAGCTGGACATTAGTCTCGACATAGATTTTGACCTTGTCTTCTCTTCAACGAGTGTGTCTTGAAGGTAAACTCATGGATATGGACATAGAACTGCAGAACAAAATAAAAGTCACTTTAACAAATATAAAGTTTGCAATAGCCCAGCTTGAAACTTCTGCGTCAACGTGACTCATATTTCCACAACATTGAATTGCTAGCTTTAGTTTGGATCTAGATCTTGAGTGAGGACTCAGTTCCAGGAGAGGGAAGTGCCAACTGGGTGAGTCAGGGAACTGGTGACGCTGAAATTTGGAGATAAGTGAGCGTAGAGAGGCACCAGTTTGGAGATTGGAGTTGGGAGAGGTTCTAAATCAGAGTTTGGAGTGGGGAAAGATTCCAGCACAGAGGCTGGAGTTAACAGGGGGGTCTAACATGGAGTTTGGAGTTGGGAGAGGTTCCAGTTGGAGGATGGGTCATAGAAAGAGTCTACAGCCTGATGGTTGGGGATCTGCAAAGAACACAGTTAGAGGTCAGGGCATGGGTCCATTCAATGGCAAGAGGCTGTGACTTGGAAGTCATAGAGTGAGAGAGGCTATGACTCAGAGGTAAGGAAATGGGGAGAGGCAACAACTCAGAGATTGAAGAGTGGAGGATGCAGTAAAGAGTTCTGGGTGAAGTTCTTGACATTTTTCTTTAGTTTTTCTAGGAATTGAATCTTGGTCAGATTTTCCCCTGGAATGTTGAATGTTTCACTTTACCTCTGGAAGAACTTTATAAGCAACAGGCAATGAGCCTTCAGGAGAATATAGGTCAGAATTTCCAGACAGTTGCTTCATGAGTTTTGTATATTTCAAGCTGCAAAATTTAAAGTTTTCTTTCTTTGACCACAAAGCTGGTGATTCTACAGAATGCAGTTCTATTCCTGAGAAAATGGCACAGCTTATTTTTTAAGCAGCTTTTCTTGCCCCTCCACCATTTAGTATCCTGAAGAGAGCTGCTCAGTCAGAGATGCTTCTGCCCAATGCACCTCTGTGCATCTGTCATCTATGTGCAGACTGTTGACCAGGGGCTCCCCATTCATAACTCTGTTCCTGTTTGCCTATTTACGGCAGGACTTGGCATATAGAGCCTGGTGGAAGCCTTAGCATGTCTTTGCTTAACATGGGACCTTAGAGAGCCAGCATTGTCCTTGCAATCTTGACTAGTTGGCAGTCAGACATAAGTGACATGTTGAAACATAATTACCATTACGTTCTTCTTGTATTAGTGGCCAGTGAGATCTACCCTTCTCCTCTTCGATTATTGAATACGTTTTTTTTAACATTACATTACATTACAGTGTGGAAACAGGCCCTTCGGCCCAACAAGTCCACACCGATCCGCCGAAGCGCAACCCCCCCATACCCCTACATTTACCCCTATACCTAACACTACGGGCAATTTAGCATGGCCAATTCACCTGACCAGCACATCTTTGGACTGTGGGAGGAAACTGGAGCACCCGGAGGAAACCCACGCAGACCTCCCCCTGACTTTATCACCATGAATGACCTTACCAGGAGCAAGGAGCACCTGAAAGCAGTACTCAAAGACTCATTTGAATGCACACGCCTCTCCATCACATCAAAATGGTGATCCACTACTGGAAGTAGAATTTCAAGAGGTTTATAAATTGACTTTTATGCTGCTTCCTGTGATGTTCAGGACCTTGGCCTTCAAGAGAGAGAGAAGGAATGTCAGTGAATATGCTATAATATGTTTGAAGGATGCACTGTCATAACTGAATATCTGAAAGCTGAAAGAGTTGGATACCAGTATTGCTGCTGGATCAATGAAGGGGCCATGATACATTGAGCAACTTGAAAGGTAGGGAGATGGGTAGGAAATGTAATTTAAAGATTCATTTTCTGACCATGATGACCTGTGTGAGCTCATTGAACTTATTGTTAGCAATACAACCATGTCTTCTGAGCTAGACTGCAGAAATTGACTGTCACAGCTGCCTGCTTCTATTCCCTTTGGAAGATATGTCATGAAGGCTTCCTGACCCATACAGAACATCCTCCATCTCCACCTCTCAATCTCCTGCACAAGGTTTCCAGCATGACTTCCCAGATGATGGGAGCTGACCTTTTTGCCTGTTGCTCCTTTGGCAGCCTCCATCCTTCCCTCAAGCACTTTTAAACACAATTTCCACAACTGAAACAACACGTGTGCAAAGCCCCTTTTATAAGAGATGGACTGGATTGAATAAGTGCCGGTTGACAATAACTTATGTCAGTCATGCATATACCTGTACCCCTGCTGTATGTACAACCAGTAAACCGTGTGGTTCGGACTGGGCTGTATGCTACATTGAGATGAATATGTAGCTCAAAGATTGCACGTTCCCTATCTCAACGTGATCTGGTGCAAGGTCATCTCACATTGAGACCTTCACAGCATCTGACTGGTTAAAGCAAATATTCAGCCCAAGATTACTGATCATAAAAAGCACAAACATAGTCCATGACCAATTTACAGTGTTCTGAACATTTTTATTGAGATAAATAATATGGTGTTCCAATTTTATGTTTTATTCACTAAGTTAGTGAAGTTGATCTCACGACGTTTCAGCATTTATTTTTCTGCTTAGTTGAAACTTTTTCAAAATGAAATATCCTGATCACTGTCATTAATCCTGATGTGCGTTTAATGCCTTTTCATTTTTGTTCCTTTCTGGTAGAAAAATCAAGAATTTAATTAAAATGATAATTATATGGGTCGCCTTTCTTATGTGCTTCTCAGTCATAATTTAAATGAATTAAAGATTTAAAATAAGCTGTAGAGGTCTAGAAATATAATTAGGAATTTGATGCTTCATCTCATATTGTATGATGAAATTCTGTACTCTTCAAAACAGAATGTTTGATCAAACTGTGTAATAACTATATAATCTTATTCCTTCCACTTTCTGAACCAACTGCTCGAGTTACACAATAAGTAACAACAATGTCACTTAAAACTTGTGTGGTAAATACGATTTGTTTTAATGAATACAAAAGAGAATGTGGAAGGTGGAACAGGTCAATGCAGTTGGAAAACCAATACACCCTCATGAATTCTACTACCCAGTAATTCATGAGGTCATTTGGAGGATGATTAACCTGTTATAAAGTAAATTAATTTAAAACAAACCTCTGTTTTCACACAACTGATTGTGATTAAATTATCAGTTCATTGCTTCAAATTCAATACATACCCAACACCCCACAATGAAGAAATAAAGACCATGTCAAAGAGTGTGGTGCTGGAAACGCACAGCTGGTTAGGCAGCATTTGAGGAGCAGGAGAATCGACATTTCGGACATAAGCCCTTCATTAGGAATAAAGACCGCATGCTTGATTCATCTTTGGGGGGGGGGGGGAGTGGGCCGGGCATCAAAGTAGTGTTCACACGCAAATGGGTCATCTCAATCCTCACAACTCTCCCCAATGTCTATCTCAGATAAAAGTAGATCTCATGAATCAAGTTTTTTTTATCTTCTCTGACTCCACCCGATCATTCACATCTCTGACACACCTTCATAGATTAATAAGTACAAATTGTTATAGATTTATAGACATTTGAGTTAAGGACATGAGTAATTTTACACAAGATTTGATTACCATTGTTGATATTTTTAAGTAAATTTGTGCTTCATTCTGAACTGTAGAATGTAATGTGACCTCAATAGACAAGTGACCCCAATAGACAAGATCATAAGACTGTGATTTTGCTTCAATTCTGATTTTAAAAAAGCCATATCTTGAAAGGGGTTCTGAAGACTTTATTAATGGATGATCATATAATTAACTGAGCAGTGATCACACTGGCTTTCTGTATATACTGAACACAGATGTACAATCCTCCCATATACATTATGGCTACTTAGAGGATAAAATGCTGACCAAAAAAATAAGTGGAAAAGATAAGACCATATTTATTAATGTTTACTAAGTGAGTTTGGAACAACAGATAAAAGATAAATTGAATTGGATGCAGTACAAATGTTGTAATTCTGTGGCAATCCCCAGTTGAGTATGTCTGGCAGCTCTTACTTGGCTGATACCAATGGGGAAGCAAATTACCACTTGATTTATTGCTTAAAACATACATAAGGTATCAAACCCCCACTTTGAGTTGAACTACAAAACCTTTATTTTTTTCCCAAAGTATTTCCTTTGTGACGCCATTGACCTTTCGAAATATGAAATACCGTGTGTGCTCTCTACCACATACTACTTACAAGGCTATAATCAGTTCACAGATCCTCTCTCTGCTAGCATTGCTAAAGCAAAGGTTTAAGGTGTGAGGTGCTGATAAATTGAATCCCTTTTTCTAACCAATCAGACAAAATATTTTGAACACATGTCCCAAAGCTAAATAAAGCCACTTCCATTTTCACACTGATAGTGTTAGTGTTTGAGTGAGTGCTTCAAATGACTGATAAAGAAGAAAATTAATTGGTTTTGCTTCTGATTTAGTGATTTGGGATGCAATGTGTTGTGTTGTATTGTACCCAAGGAAGATTTGGTTCCATTTTTGAGGCAAAAAATTAACAATCTTGCTGCCCAATTGGGTAACTGAAAGGTCAACGACAAGACCAGAACCAAGAAAACTAAAGCATTTTGTTCAACGGCAAGAAACAAAATGTTTATTCCCCAACTTATTGTTGTGAGATAATTTTGTGTCTGCAGGGTTCTGGTTTTCACACAGTAATTTGCTAATTTTTAGGTGATTCGAAACATCCCTAGATCCCTGGTTCTAGACGCTGTACTTATTTAGGGAATGTGAAAAGAAGAAGGCCATAAATAGGTGTTTCAGGGCTAAAGAATCTCTGCATTATTTTAAATACAAAAAGGTAAGTATCTACAAGAAATAAAAGTAAAAGCAACAAACAGTGAAATTAATACTATCAATTAAGAAGAGGTCGGTAATGAAATCTGAAATATTAAATTAAATACAGATTAAACAGCGGTTTTAATCACAGAAACTTTAATCAGGAATCCTAACCTTGGGGTCCCATGTGCTGTCACCACCCATTTTCCTATCCCAGCTAGCTAAGTCTTGGGAGTTTAAGCACACCACTGTGGAAAACGGGATTGCGAAATACAGCTGGCTGTTGAGGGTTTTCCTGTAGGTCCTCTTGTTTCAGAATAGGCCAGCGTCTAGAATCTGTTGTTCGGATAATGCTCAGTTGACTTCCCCCTTCTCAGATTTCCTTTGTTGCGATGATGCCCTTGCTGTAGCTTCCTGATTCAGTTTCTCTGTTCAGTCTCTGTGGTCCTTGGTTGTGAAGCTGCTTGTTGAGGCTGGAAGCATGTGGGGAAGCTGTTTGTGTAGAAGCTTGTTGTTGAAAAGGATCTCTGCTCTGGTCAGATCAGGGCTAGCAGCTACACAGACTGTGTGCCCCATTATCTCCCCTCAAATCTGTGTTGTCCATTGTGTTTCTGGTGTTTTCTTCTGAAGTCAATTGTATTTCAGATGGTTAGAGTATGTGTGAATGGATTTTAATTAAACCTGTTGGACTATAACCTGGTGTTGTGTGATTTTTAACTTTGTACACCCCAGTCCAACACCGGCATCTCCAAATCGTGGATTTTAATTGAGGTTGAATGTCCAGTATCTCTGTCGGCCTCATGTCTGTACCATGTAGCCAGAGGTGTAAAAGTTAGTTTCAGTTTAGGTTTGGTTAATTATTCTCTTAGAGTGGAGGTGTAAATTGGAGTTCCACGCTGAACAATAGTTCCAGACATAAATCATTCTGTCCCTGCCTGTATTTGTTGCAGCCTGAGTTCAGGATTTTGTCCAGTGTTTTAGATATTAGAAAAGTCCAGTATTTTAGATGATGGGGATTTTTGCTCAATCCTACATGAGAATGAAAATATAGGCAGTCTTACTAGAAATTTGCAGGGTAGAATATGGAGATAACAGAATATGTATATGTATAATTCAGGGCTTTTTAACGATGGTAACCATGTGCTTTTCTGTTTATTGAGTAGCATTTTATTTTCAACATTGTTCCATTTGTGTGTGAGATCATGTGAAATGCATGGAATATACAGAGCAGAAAAAAGTTGTTCAGTGCAACTTGACTGTTTTGTGATATACCACACCAGTCTCTTCTACCTGCTTCATCTTAGCCTTTCTGCTAAAAGGTATGCTTACACTAGAAAGGGTGCAGAGGGGATTTGCAAGGATATTGCCCAGACTCAAAAATGTTAGTGGATAGGGTATATTTTTGGCTGCAATAGAGGAGACTGAGAACACAACTAATTGAACCTATAAAACTGAGGACTCCAGATAGAATAGATGGAAAAACTTCACCTTATCCTGTAACCAGGCAAATATTTATAAAATGAGGAGGTTTTAAGGCAAATTGAGTTAATTTCTTTCATCAAAGGGTTACAGCACTTACTGCCTGAAGGTGTGGTAGACACAGATTGTTCACAGTGGAAAGTGAGGACTGCAGATGCTGGAGATCAGAGCTGAAAAATGTGTTGCTGGAAAGGCACAGCAGGTCAGGCAGCATCCAAGGAGCAGGAGAATCGATGTTTCGGGCATAAGCCCTTCTTCAGGACCTTAAGAAGGGCTTATGCCCGAAACGTCGATTCTCCTGCTCCTTGGATGCTGCCTGACCTGCTGTGCTTTTCCGGCAACACATTTTTCAGCACAGAATGTTCAGTGCCTAATATGTACTGAGACAGGCAGCTGAAGTGCTGTAACCTTTAAAACTACTGAGTGGTAGCTGGAAAGTGGGGATAGGCTGGATGGCTACCTATTGATCTACGCTGCCATGATGGTTGGAATGACCTCCTGCCATGCTGTAAATGGTTCCATGATTCAATGAATAAACAATTAGATTAGATTAGATTACTTACAGTGTGGAAACAGGCCCTTCAGCCCAACAAGTCCACACCGACCCGCCGAAGCGCAACCCACCCATACCCCCACATCTACCCCTTTAACCTAACACTACAGGCAATTTAGCATGGCCAATTCACCTGACCCACACATTTTTGCGACTGTGGGAGGAAACCGGAGCCCCCGGAGGAAACCCATGCAGACACGGGGAGAATGTGCAAACTCCACACAGACAGTCGCCTGAGGCGGGAATTGAACCCGGGTCTCTGGCGCTGTGAGGCAGCAGTGCTAACCACTGCCCACGGCAGGTTCAATCAATTGAAAGAAACCATGAAGTAATTTTCACAACATGTCAAAGCTGCTCAGATGCATGAACAACTATCATTTTTTTACTGGAGGCTTAAACTTGCATTTATTTTTCATCCTTCTATCTCTTGTGCTTTTGTCTGGTCTTCAAAGTTATTTTTATTTAAGATAGCATGCTTTGTTGTTATGTCTAAAAGAGGTATTTGATTTCATGAATGATTTTAAATAGGATTTTACTTGAGTGAGGAAAATGTATTGAAGATGATTCTAAATATAACTATCCTGCAACATGAGGAAATGCATGAATAGATAATCTATTTAAAAACATTCCATTGATTCAGATTTGTTCTTTTCCTCTATCAGATTTCTGATAGTCTAGAATAGCAGTGAATCATGAAAAAAATTCCTTAACCACAAAATAAGCCAAATTAAATGAATGAATTTTGGGTGGCGGGGGGGTCCACTAATTGTAACATCATTTTGGACATATTTTAAAAATTCTTCACCACCTAAGCCTTTCACATTTAGTCTATTCCATTTAATATCAGGGAAGTTGAAATCCTCTACTAATATTCCTCTGTTATTTTTACACTTCCCTGAGAGTAGCCAACACCTCTGTCTTTCTATCGCTCGCCTGACTGTCTGAAAATCTGTGGTACACCCCGAGCACAGTGATTGCCCACCCTCCTTTTTTTTAAACTTTACCCATTTGGCATTATTTGAGGAATCTTCTAAGTTAGCATCTCTCCTTACTACAGGAATTGACCCTTTGAACAAAACTGTGTCAACACTTCCACTTTTACTCCTCTCCATTTTGCCTAAAGATTCTATACCCTGGAATATTGAGCCACCAGACTTGCCCCTCCCTCAATCATGTCTCTGTGATAGCAATGATGTCATATCCTAAGTATAAATCAATACCCTCAATTTGTATGCCTTATTTGTAAGAAACCTTGCATTAAAATAAATGTGATGTGGAGGAGCCAATGTTGGACTGAGGTGGACCAAGTTAAAAATCCCACAACACCAAGTTTAGTCCAACAGGTTTATTTGGAAGTACAAGCTTTCAGAACGCTGCTCCTTCATCAGTTACCTCGCTATCTACAAGGATGTTGGTCCTATTCTACTTCAGGTGCAAACCATCAGACTTGTACAAGTCCCACCTTCTCCAGAAACAAACCCAGTGATTGAGGAATCTAAAGCCCTCCTTCCTACACCAACTCCTAAGCCACACATTCATCTGTACTATCTGTCCATTCCTATATTCACTAGCCTATGGCACCAGGAGTAATCCAGAGGTTTTAACCTTTGAGGTCCTATTTTTTAATCTGGTACTTAACTCCCTAAATTCTTGTTGCAGGACCTCATCGCTCTTTCTATCTATGTTGTTGGTCCTAATATGAACCATGTTGTGTGACTACTCACCCTTACCTTTCATGATGCTCTGCAGACATTCAGTGACATCCTTGACCCTATTCCCAGGGAGGCAACAAACCATCCTGGAATCATGTCTGAAGCCTCTCTCTAACCCTTACTGTTGAATCCCCTTGTGCTTGCTCTGGTGGCACTTCCCAGATGAACAGTCACAGATAAACTATTCTCAAGTGTGACACACACTGTGACTTTTACCTCGTTAATTTTAACCCTACTGCGAATCCTCTTGCAAGGATGCCTGCCTTGAAGAAGTTAAGAAGTTTTCCTCCTCTCTCTACAAGAATCTCAGGGAGTCCCTCTCCCACTGCAACTCCCAGTTCATTTCCTCTGCCCTGAAGCTCTTCAACCATATCCTGAAGTCCACCTATCCACTCCACCCTCCTCCCTGACCTATCACCTTCATCCCCTCCCCCACTCACCTATTGTACTCAATGCCACTTTCTCCCCATCCCCACCCTCCTCTAGCTTATCTCTCCACGCTTCAGGCTCTCTGCCTTTATTACTGATGAAGGGCTTTTGCCCGAAACATCGATTTGTACTGCTCCTCGGATGCTGCCTGAACAGCTGTGCTCTTCCAGCACCACTAATCCAGAATCTGCAGTCATTGTTTTTACCTTCCTGACTATCTGTCTGCCTCCCTTTTTCTGACTGATGGACAAACACAATGATTTTCTTTTGTGCTTGGCATTATTCCAGCTAATGGGAAATTTCTGGATTAAATTAAATGCCCCACAGTGTGGAAACAGGCCCTTCAGCCCAAACCGACCCTCCAAAGAGCAACCCACCTAGTCATTTCCCTCTGACTAATGCATGGCCAATTCACCTAACATGCACATTTTTGGACTGTGGGAGGAAACCGGAGCACCAGGAGAAAACTCACACAGACACATGCAAACTCCACACAGACAGTCACCCAAGCCTGGAATCAAACCTGGGACCCTGGTGCTGTGAGGCAGCAGTGCTAACCATTGAGCCACCGTGCCACCCTTCTTGGTGATTTCCTCCTGAATCAAAGTGCTCAGATAACTATATATTCTTCCTCAACCTCAGCAACAGCTCTGATCGAAAGTTCCCTGAGATGTTGGCAATTGATATAGATGTGATTACCTGGCATTGCAATATGCCCCACTAACTCGCAGACTGCAACTGTAGTACGTCATTTGTACTGCCAACTTTATACTTTATTTTATTTACTTATTGAATTAGTTCATATATTTCATCAACTTGGCTTATGGTTCTTAGCCTCTTAATTAATTATTTGATATCATTTAACTTACACATAGAGTGAATTATATGTCTACCTGTAACATGGCCTGTATAAGTGTTGGAGGCAAAAGCAACTCCTTCTAGCCCTTCTGCACTCAGTCCCCACTTGTACCAACTTCTAAAGTTGCACTGTTTTCTGCAACTACTCAGTGCTGACCACTCAGTTAAATGTTGACTCAATGACAAGGCATACTCAACCCACCTCTGGAATTCACTAGATTTTGTCCATGATTGGATAAAGGTTGTAATGAGGTTTGGAGCTGAGTGGTTCTGACAGTACCTAAACTGAGCATCAGTCAGCAGCTATTGGTGATTAAGTGCCCCTTGATAGCAATGCTGACAATGCCTTCCATCACTTCACTGATCATTGAGGGTAGGTTGATGGAGCAGTAATTGGCCAGAATGGGGTTGTTCCTGTATTTAGAATTCATTTAAGACATTCAAGAACAAGAATGTGTTCTTTTGTTGTTCACAATGACTAGTCTGTTACCTCTTTGCTGTACATTATTATTGCTACCAGTGAAATCATCTATTATAAAACCTTACCAAGCTGAAAATGCTGCAATTTTTCCAGCACCTAAATAACCCACACAACATCCTTTTCATCGAGTATAATTTCAGTGCTCTTGTAAAAAGCTAGCTGTCCAGAATTAGCAAGGTCAGGTATGTACTGCATATTAAGCAGTTGAACTGATCTATAATTCCAACCACATCAAAGACACAGGAAATTTAAGACAAAACAAATTTAGTATAGTATCCTTTGTAAGAGTGTTCATTTAATTCACACCCTGGTGACCTGGACTTGAGAAATATTTATCTGCAGTTTGCCATTACTTCCACCAATGAATAAGTAGGCTTTTGCTTTCATTTTCTTCTTTTCATGAACATAAAGAAACCAACCCAAACTAAGTAATTAAGATGTTGAACATGCAGTAATATTCATATCTCTCTTTATTGAATTATCCTTTTTAGTAACGTTCTTACTCAGGATCATATTATTCGACCAAGGGAGCAGTTATGACTTTTGCTATGTATGCCTCAATGAATAATGATGAGACTACTTGAGCTTTGCTGCTCCCATGAGCTAAATGCAACTAACACCTTCTTTCAGAATAAACTAAGCCATAAATGTCCCAGAGACATTCAAGATCAGGCACTGACATCCAATGGATCTGATTATCACCATACTAGACTCTCCAAAAAGCATTCTCAATACATGCAACTTTCAAAGCTTTCATATCACCATTGGTCATGCTACCTTCCTATGCAATTCTGCAACTTAATTGACTAGACAGTCTCCAACTCTCTCCCATATAGTGCAAAAATTTAGTGGAGCTATAATAATGCACTCTCAACATCTGGGAAGCAAGAGTGGAAGAGAGTTCTGTCATTGATGCAAAGCAGTGATTAAAAGAGAGAGCTGAATGAGAAAGTTCTGAGTGCATGTAGAGCTGTTCAAAGTAAAGTGCAACAAATTATTTGGCAGCGTGCCAATGACTACAGGTTGCAACTCTTTCAAAATATCCAGAAGTCTTTCTGCACAGGGTGTGTCGAGGGCACGTATGAAGGAATTAAAAAGGGCAATGGGCCCATCAATAAGAAAAAGACTCATTAAAACAAAGGCTGAGGTATTCATCACTGAGTGCAATAAGTGATTGGAAAGATGAGTGGAACACTATCTTGAGTGTCTCTGGGAAAAATAGTGTTACCAAGGAAGCTCCAGACACCATAGAAAACCCACCTGTAAAGCCAAGATGGATACTGAACCCTCATTGGAGGAGTTTAGCAAAGCTATTGACTACTTACAAGTAGACAAGCTTCACAGAAAACTGGACCTAAACTCATCAAACATTGGAAACTGGCACTCTAACAGCATCTCTATCCGTCCTGGAGAGAGGATAGTGCCTCAGGATTTGCATGAAGCAAAGATTGTGACCCTATACAGAGGAACCTTGATTATCCGAAGGACACCGGCAGGGAGTATTTTATTTGGTTAATCAAATGCCGGATAATCGAATGCCTGATAACATAGTTAGCCAAGCATCAGGACCTTGCGATCTTGTTCAGGTAATGCGAAATTCAATTAATCGAATACCGGATAATTGAGGTTACTCTGTATAAGAACAAGGGTGACCACAGCAGCCACAACAACAATCAAAGCATTTCTCCCTGAACTTCATGGGAGAAGTATTTGTCCATGTTGTACTAATGCATCTGTAAATCTTAGTTCAATGCAACTTTTCTGAATCCCAGTGCAGTTCCAGAATTGAAGGATCATCAGTTGACATAATCCTCTCAGTCTGGCAGCTGGAAGAGAAATGTCGTGAACAAAGGAGAGCATTATATACCGTCCTTATTGATTTCACTGAACTGTTCGACCATGTGAGCAAGGGCAAGTTATTTAAGCTGTTAATCACCGAAGCTGCTTACTATAATCTCCTCTTTCCATTACAGCATGATGGCTATGATAAGGCAACATCAGAAACCTATGAGATTGACAGTGAGTTGCCATACCACCATCTAACAGCACTGACAGCGTGACTCTAGTGGATGTTGATATGTTCACATACCTGAGCTCCATAATTACCAATAATTTATCACTTGATGCTGAAATCCACACATTTCATAAAAGCTGCAGCTGTTCAGTATAAGCCAAATAAGAGAATGTGAAAAACAGCAACAAAACAGTGAGCATAAAATTGGGAGTGCAGCCCCCTGTATCCTCAGTGCACTCCAGTACATAGGTAAGATTTGGGCAACATATGCTAGACAGTAGGAAGAAATAAACACTTACATCCCCTGACAGGATAAATTCACCAACAGGAAAGTTCCTAGAGTGTGCTCCAGCGCTCACTGCACTCATTGTTCAGCCAACACTGGCTAAATTGGCTCACCCACATTTATCTGATGGATGAAAGCTGTGTATCTAAGTGAACTGGCCTCTGGGTCACAATCTCCTGCATATCCATACCACTGCTACAGGGCCACCAACAAGTGAGATAAGAAAGTAAATAATGACATTGACAGTTAGGAGACAATCATTGATGGTCATTTTGCCTTGAAGCTGACTGTTTGGATGGAATTAGAAGAGGAGGATCAAAAAGCTCATCTGCCTGACAAAAGAGCCCACAGAGGTCAGCACCAGGCAATTGTGCACTTTCTCAGCCCACTGTCTTCCTCTGTAGTGAACGTGGCAGAAACTATCTCACCAGCATAAGGATCCTGAATACAGTGACATGAACATCAAGATGTAAGCCTTGCAAGGGGAAGACTGCTAGGAGAAAGTGAGGACTCCAGATGCTGGAGATGAGAGTTGTAAGTGTGATGCTGGAAAAGCACAACAAATCAGGAAGCATCCATGGAGCAGGAGAATTGATGTTTCAGGCATCCTGATGAAGAGCTAATGCCTGCAATGTTGATTCTCCTGCTCCTCAGATGCTGCCTGACCTGCTGTGCTTTTCAAGCACCACACTCTCGAAGGGGAAGACTACCAATAGATCCATTCACACTTTAAAGGCAATTATCCATGGTGTGCATTTTCTGTAACTTTACTGTGTTTGAGTGGGATTTCTGTTCTTGTAGCGAAAGTTTGAACAGCTTGGAGATGCAGTGGCCGACACACGCCAGCAGTCAATGGCCAGCAAGTTTGGTATTGGGAAGCAAATGGCACCGGATAATCATGCGGGGGGTGGGGGTGGCTGATGTGAAATTGCCAAGACTTGTCATTGGGAAGGATGATCCACACTCAACCAGCTGAACCCCCAGCTTTCATCCCACCATCGGGAAGTTGTTATATTGTCCCCTTCTCAATGAAGTGCCTTACCTGCCACATTTCCTGCTCCTGAGAGCTTCAATGCTTATTGCGCCACATGCACAACTAGATCTCAATCAGATGCTGCTTCAAGTCTGAAACACTTATTTTAAACTGCTGATTGCTGGTTATTTCAACTGATTTATTGAATCTTTGCAGCTTTTTATTCTTTATATTATGTTATTAGCTCCCCAGCTCCCTTGTTTGCTCCACAGATTGTTTAGCTTGGTAATACTGCTCCTGACAGAAACATAGGAGCAGGAGTAGGCCATTCTGCCTTTCAAGTCTGCTCTAGTATTCTAGCTCGTGACTGATCATATTCCTCAATGCCGTATTCCCACATTAACCCCAATTCCCTTGATGTCATTAATAACTGTAAACCTATCAAACTCTATCTTAACCTTACTTAATGACTGAGTTAGGAGAAAGTGAGGTCTGCAGATGCTGGAGATCAGAGATGGAAATGTGTTGCTGGAAAAGCGCAGCAGGTCAGGCAGCATCTAGGGAACAGGAGAATCGACGTTGGAGTGGGAGTCCAAAGACCTGCATATCCTGGGTGGAGTGGGAGTCCAAAGACCTGCATATCCTGGGTGGAGTGGGAGTCCAAAGACCTGCATATCCTGGGTGGAGTGGGAGTCCAAAGACCTGCATATCCTGGGTGGAGTGGGAGTCCAAAGACCTGCATATCCTGGGTGGAGTGGGAGTCCAAAGACCTGCATATCCTGGGTGGAGTGGGAGTCCAAAGACCTGCATATCCTGGGTGGAGTGGGAGTCCAAAGACCTGCATATCCTGGGTGGAGTGGGAGTCCAAAGACCTGCATATCCTGGGTGGAGTGGGAGTCCAAAGACCTGCATATCCTGGGTGGAGTGGGAGTCCAAAGACCTGCATATCCTGGGTGGAGTGGGAGTCCAAAGACCTGCATATCCTGGGTGGAGTGGGAGTCCAAAGACCTGCATATCCTGGGTGGAGTGGGAGTCCAAAGACCTGCATATCCTGGGTGGAGTGGGAGTCCAAAGACCTGCATATCCTGGGTGGAGTGGGAGTCCAAAGACCTGCATATCCTGGGTGGAGTGGGAGTCCAAAGACCTGCATATCCTGGGTGGAGTGGGAGTCCAAAGACCTGCATATCCTGGGTGGAGTGGGAGTCCAAAGACCTGCATATCCTGGGTGGAGTGGGAGTCCAAAGACCTGGCATATCCTGGGTGGAGTGGGAGCCAAAGACCTGCATATCCTGGGTGGAGTGGGAGTGAGTTAGTACAGCCCTCTGTGCGTTACAATCTTAAGGTTTCTCAATTCACCAAATGGATCACTGGTCTGCCTCCGAATCAATACCTCCTGGAGCTCAGACCCTGGCAAGTTATTGCTTCCCATGCATCTGAATCTTTGTGAGTGAAATGCCATCACTGCTACCTGCCCTGTCAGTTCACCTCGACTGACAGCGGTTGACTTCCCACCCAGGCGGCAGTGAAGAGTGCACTTGACGAAATACACAACACCACAAACAGGCTTGAGGTGGAATACCCTGAAGTCTTGATCATCTTAGCTGGTGACTTCAACCAGGCCTCCCTCAAGCCTGTGCCATCGAAATACCATCAACACATCTCCTGTCCCATCCGAAGTCCGAACATCCTTAACCATTGCTACACAACCTTCAAAGATGCCTACGGCTCCATTCCCCTGTCTGCATTTTGGAAAATCAGATCATTGTGTCCCTCCTCTCAGTTTACAAGCAGAAACTGAAGCGTGAGGAACCAGTACATGTCGGTCCGAGGCAATGGAAGGGCTTCTACAGGACTGCTTAGAGTCAGTGAACTGGACCATATTCAAGAACTCAGTGCCAACCTAAATGAGTATGTCACTACCATTACAGACTTCATTAGTAAGTGCATAGAAGACTGCATGCCGAAGAGGTAATCCAAATTTTTCCCAACTGGAAAAAATGGATGAACCGGAAGATCCACTCCCTCCTGAAGTCCAGGTCTGAAGTGTTCAAAGTCAAGCAATCCTAACCTCCACAGGAACTCCAGATATGACTTTTGTAATGTCATCAGAGCAAAGAGACAATAGCAAACTAAGCTTGAGATCCAGAATAATTACATGGACACCTACTGTCTGTGACAAGGTTTACATGATATAACAGGCTATGAAGCGAAGTTGAACACAATCATGGATAATAGTATATCCCTACGCTGTGAGCTCAATGAATCTACACTTGCTTTGAACATGATGTCACCTGTCCCAACAGCCTCGGATGCACCCGTACACTCAGTCACTGCCACAGACATTAGATCAGCCTTCTCGAGAGTGAACTCACAGACAGTGACTGGCCCTGATGGAGTACCCAGCCGTGCATTCTGATCTTTTGCTGACCAGCTGGTGGGAGTATTCACTGACATCTTTAGCCTCTTCTTACTAGGAACTGAAGTCCCCACCTGTTTCAAGAAGACCACCATCATCCCGGTACCAAAGAAAAATCATGCAGCATGCCTCAATTAATACCACTCAGTGGCTCTGACCTCCATAATTATGAAGTGCTATAAGAAGTTAGTTTTAGCTCACATCAACGCCAGCCTTTCAAATTGATTTGATTCCTTGCAATTCACCTCCCGGCACAATGGGTCCTCAACAGACACCATCTCCCTGGCCCTACACCCATCTCTTGAGCATCTCGATTACAAGGCTCCACTTTCAATGCCATAATTCCAAACAAACTTACCTCCAAACTCTGAGATCTAGGTCTCTGCTCCCCTCACTGCAACTGGATCCTTGACTTCCTGGCCCATAGACCGTAATTAGTAAGAATAGGCAACACACTTCCTCCACGATAGTCCTCAAAACCGGTACCATGCAAGCCTGTATACTCAGCCCTCTACTGCACTCCTTATACACTTCTAACTGTGTGGCCAAATTTCACCCCAACTCCATTTGCAAGTTTGCTGACGATGCCACCATTGTAAGTCGGACTTCAAACAACAGCGAGACAGAGTACAGGAAGGAGGTTGAGTGCTTGGTAGCATTATGTAAAGACAACAATCCCTCTGTCAACATCAGCAAAAAGAAGGAGCTGGCCATTGACTTCATGAAGCGAAGCGAAGTCTGTATCAAAGGTGCTGAGGTGGAGATGGTTGTGAGTGTCAAAATCTGAGAGTGATGATCACCAACAATCTGTCCTGGTCCACTCACATCAACACAGCGATCAAGAAAGCACAACAACGTCTCTAATTCCTCAGGAGGCTAAGGAAAGTGTGCATGTCACAAAAACTCTTACTAATTTGTATAGGTGCACCATACAAAACATCTTACCTGGATACATCACAGCATGATATAGCAACAGCTCTTCCCAAGACCACAAGAAACTACAGAGAGTTGTGAACATAGCCCAGTACATCACACAAACCAATCTTCCATCACTTGACTTCATTGATACTTCCCACTGTCTTGGGAAAGCAGTCAACATAATCACAGACCCCTCCCACCCCAGTTATACTCTCTTCCACCTTTTTCCATCAGACAGAAGATATAAAAGTTTGAATATATGTAGTAATAGATTCAAGAACAGCATCTGATTTTTGTGATCAGATTTTTGAACAGACCTGTCAAATGTTCATGCTGATCTCTTTCTCTCTCTCTCTCCGTATCTTCTCTGCGGCTGTAACACTGTATTCTGCACTCTGTTCTGCTACCCTGATTCTCTTTGTATAGTATAATCTGCCTGTAGAGCGCGCAAAACAATATGTTTCTCTGTATCTCAGTACGTGACAACAATAAATCAAAATTTAAACATCAAGTGTAGAGAATTCTAAAGCTTCACCATTCCCTGAATGATGAAATTCCTCCTCATCTCAGTCCTAAATGGTTTATCTTTTATTCGGAGACTGTGTCTCTTGGTTCTGGACCTCACAGTCAAGGGAAATATCCCTTTTAAATCTATTCTGTTTATATCCCTTTAAAAACATTGCAGGTTTCTGTGAGATCACCTCTCATTCTTCTAAACTCCAGAGCAGACATGCCCAGTCTCCTCAATCTCTCCTCCTATGATAGTCCTGCCTTCGCAGGAATTAGTCTGTTGAACTTCTACTTCATTCCCTCCATAACAAGTATATTCTTCCTTAGGCAAGGAGACCAGAACTGGACACAATACCCCAGATATCAGCTCATCATGTTCTTCCCAATTTAAGAAAGATTTCTTTACTCCTGTATTCAGTTGCAATAAAGACTAACCTACCATTTACCTTCCAAATTGCTTGCTGCACCTGAATCCTAGCTTTCAGTAATCTTTAAATAAGGATACCAGTCCCTTTGGGCATTAATACTTTGTAATTTCATACTATTTAGGAAATATTCTGCATTCTTCCAACCAGAGCTAATAGCCTTACAGAAATACACATTATATTCCATCTGCCAGGCTTGTACCCACTCAGTCAGCCTGTTTAAATCCCCTTGAATCCTCTTTACATCCTTCTCACAATTCCCATTCCCATCAAGTTTGATATCATCTGCAAACATGAAATAATTACAATTGGACCCCATATCCCCACATAATGTATATAGATTGTAAACAGCCATGACTGATATGTGGATACTTGTGAAGAGAATCATAGAATAAAATCCTTACAGTATGGAAGCAGGCATTCAGCCCATTGCGTCCACACTGACCCTGCAAAGATCATCCCACCAAGACCCACTCCCCCACACAATCCCTGTAGCCCTGCATTTCCCATGGCTGATCCACCTATGCTGCACATCCTTGGACACTGTGGGCAGTTTAACATGGCCAATCCACCTAATCTGCACATCCCTGGATACTGTGGGCAGTTTAATATGGCCAATCCACCTAACCTGCACATCCTTGGACACTATGGGCAAACTAGCATAGCCAATCCACCCAACGTACACATCCCTGGACACTATGGGACAATTTAGCATAGCCAATCCACCTAACGTGCACACCTTTGGACTGTGGGAGAAAACCCACACAGACATAGTCACCCGAAGTTGGAATCAAACCCATGTGCTTGGCACTGTGAAGCAGCAGTACCAACGACAGCTGTGCCTGTGGCAACCCACTGGTCATGGCTGCCAAATGAGAATGACCCATTTATTATTTCTCTTTGCTTTCTATCTGTTTACTAACCTTCAATCAATGTGAATGTATTTCCTCCAATACTCTGTAATTTAATTTTGTTTACAAACCTCCTGTGAGGATTTAATTAAAAGTCTTCTGTAAGTACAAATACACCACATCCTCTGGCTCCTCCTTATCATATCTGCTATTAACATCATCAAGAGTCTTTCAGATTTGTTGAATATGATTTCCCTTTCATAAATCCATTTGACCCTGTCCAATCAGATTTAACAGAGCAAATATGCTGTAATTACATCCTGCATTTTCCTTATTAGTGATGTCAGGCTGACAGGTTTTCTCCCTCCTTCCTTCCTTAAACAATGTGAATACTTTGAAACCTTTCAATCTGCAGGTACTTTTGCAAAATCAATAGAATTTACAAGATGATCACAAATGCATCTATTATTTTTCTAACCTAATTCTTTCAATACCTTAAGGTTATAGCCATCAAGTCACAAGGATTTGTCAGCTTTCAATCCCATTAATTTCTCCAATGCATTTCTTTTCTACCAATACTAATTTCTTTCAGTTCCATACTTTCACGAGAACCACGGATTATAAATATTTCAGGGAGATTTCTTAAACTCTGTGAGGGCAAGCAGGAAGTTTTTTTATTAACTTCCCTGCCATTTATCTATTTCCTGTTATAAATTCTCCTGTGTCTGTCTGTATTGGGTCTACATTTGTCTTTGTTAATCTCTCCTATTGACATAACTGTAGAAACTTGTCCATTCCTTTTTTTACATTGCCTATTAATTTACATGTATATTCAATTCTCTCTTTCTTTATCAATGCCATGGTCTATATTAGCTGAATTCTAAAATTTTCTCAATCCTCAGGCTTACAGCTTTCCTTTGACAACTTTGCAAGTCTCTATATTTGATCTAATACTGTCTTTAACTTCCCTTGTTAGCCATGGCTGTCTTGCTTTTCCTATTGGGTATTCTTGTCTTAAAGGAATGTGTTATTGTAAACTAACTGCTAATTCTTTAAATGCTAATCACTGATTATCCACTGTCAAGCTTTTCAGTCTATTTTTCCAATCAACCACAGCCAACTTCCTCCTCACATCTTCATAATTGTTCTTGTTTTGATTTAACTCCGGTTTTAGAACAGCAGCTATTCATGATGATTTTACTTGCCATTTACACTTCATCTGAACCCACCTTTTGTTTATTTACATATTCCATAACTTTCACCTTCTGCCTCCCACTCCAATAATCCTTATGTTTTTCTCCTCCTCCTCTCTTTCATGTCTGTACACTTGCTTAAAGGCTATTACAACTCTAACATTTTCCAGTTTTGATGAAAATTCAAAGTAAAATATTAACTCTGTTTTCCTTCCTGCAGATGCTGCTTGACCTGCTGAGTTTTTCCAATATTTATGTTTCCTGAGTCTGCTTTTATATTAATTAATATATTTTGTTCTCTGGCCTATCGGCTCAGGAAGAATATTAGCTGCAACAAGATTTTTATTGAGTATCAAAATAGAAATTACACCTTCCCTAGGCGATCATTTCTTCTCCACTGTATAAAGTGTCAACCTACATTACTTGGGCCCATAAGTATGCTGGGAAAACTGTGCAAATAAATGGCAGTTGCTAATTTTAGTTAATTAAAAATCTGGTTTAATGTATTTATTTAATGTTAAAAAAAAAGGTGTCAACTACTACAGGCTTTCCCTGACAAACTGGTGGTGTTTTAATGAACCTACCTTTTCCAGATTTTACACCATGAGCTTTGACAAAGGGTCAGTTAGACTCGAAACATCAGCTCTTTTCTCTCCTTACAGATGCTGCCAGACCTGCTGAAATTTTCCAGCATTTTCTCCTATAGTTTCAGATTCCAGCATCCGCAGTAATTTGCTTTTACTGAATCCATTCTGTTGGCATTATTCTATATCACAAACCAGCCGTCCAGCCAACTGAGCTAACAACTACCATTCTGAGCAGAAAGGTGTATTATGAAGTGGCTAAGTTTTATCCCTCAACAAATGCAATAATCTGAACACTTTTCCCAAAGCTCGCCACACGAACCTCCATTCTGTTTGCAAAAAGATTACCATATTTTACCAGGCCATAATGTTAACCAAATCTAGAAGTAGTCAATAAGTTAGCCTGTCTATGACTGTGGCTCTTGCACAATGTTTGTTGCTTTAGACTACTTTCACATGTGCCACTGTGCCAGATATTTGTGGCATTTCTGAGATGGTCGGTCTTCCAGACTCTCTCAGGTTTTACTTTAGAACTGTACTTCAGAAGTACCTAGTTGTTTGTAAAATATTTTGGGCACCTGAGATTGTGAAAAGTGCTACAGAACTATTTTTTCTTTTTTTCCCTTGCAGAATGCTGTTGGTCAGGTTTCCTCACTCAATAACAAGTGATTTAACAGAAAGTTTTGATTAATTAGCTAGTTTTGCAGTGCTCACCTCAGCTGAATTAAAGACCATGGCAGATTTTAAGGGATTAAAACTGTATTCTTTGAAATTATTGGCCAAGATAGTTAAAGAAAAAGAATCACAGTTTAGTTCACATATTCAGTAATACAGTGTGAGAAAACAGCCAGAGTAATTTTTTTCAGACTTTCAGAAAACCATAGCTTGAAATTGAATTGGCACATCAACAGCAATACCAAATTGCCAAGGACAGTTTTTGAGTTTCTCATGTCAGGATTTTCAATTCTTGTTCAGGAATGTGCAGCTTCCAAGCTTGTATCCTGACCCAGGAAAATGTGGCACTGAAGGTCAGATTTTAATGTCCCCTTGAGATAGGCTGAGCCAACCTGAAATGGGAACAGAAGTTATCAGGTAGCAGAGTGGAAAAAAGGTTATCTCAGTGCACCAGTGCTGTGATAAAGTTCAATTAATATGCTATTAAAGTACATCCTTCAGGTTCCCCATTCACTCTTCACAATCCCTTGCATCATCTCTATCAATCCATACCCATCATGTCCCCTGCACACCTTCATGGCCAATGATAGAATTTAGGAATAATAATACCAATTCATGCCAATCTTTGCACTCTACCCATCAAACATTGCCCTTATCCCAATCATGTAAACTCACTGAGATATAAAGTGTTTGTTACAGACTTCACAATATAAAATAATTTAAAACCCATTAATTTTATTTACACAACTTCAAACTAAAAAGAAACCTTATAACAATAAAACTAATTCAAGTGCACAATAGCTTATAACAACAAGCATTTGGAATTCAGCATCCCACATAAAAGAGTTTATAACCAGTTGTAGTTGTCAACCAAACTAAGAAATTGCAGGCCATCTTCTTTGATAATGAATAAGTGAATAGTGAAATAAGTCATGCATCAGGAATCCAGCAATGAAAGTCCAGAGGTTTGTGTAAAGTGACAAAGCAAAATAGCATTTTATAGTATTGCAGATATTTTGTTTTCAAAAATTAAAACAGCAGGACTTTTAACTACTTTTATATCTTCACACCCCCCTTTGACGAGTGCTTTTAAGAAATCCTCTTAACATTTTGATAGTTCTAAAATAGCACCTCTTGACGAGTCACTTTGATAGTTACTTTCTTCATAGCTTTGATTTGACAGGTGTGCTGACAGTTCCAATGAACTTGACAGTTGGTGAGTTTATATACATTTGTGACACACACATTTATGCCTAGTTTTGACAATTCCAAAGAGTACGTTACCTCTCCCAAAAGGCACCTGAAATTCACTAAAAGGCACTTAACTTTAACCAAAGGTTGTCCAGAACCAAAGCTAAAGTGGTATCCTACCTCTACAAAAGGGTATTGTGTCTGTCCAAATCAATCCACAACATCAGACTTGCTCTTCCGTATTAATCTGCACACTTCGGATGTCAGACTCCAAGCCTACCAAAACCCCATGCCTGTGAAGTTGCTTGATGCTTTATATAGCACGCTATTTCTATAAAATACATATTTACAAGGCCTGTCCCATCTCCAACTCTCCACCCACCCTCATGCAAAAATAGAAGTGCAATATTTGTGGATAGGACACTTCCAGCATTTTCAACACGATGAAGAGGATCTCTGTAATGGCAAGAATCCGAGTTTTATTTTTCCAAAATAGCCTGACAAATGAAAGATTCTACTGTAGAATGTCCTGAATTACTGAGAGTTTGCAAAGAGTTTGAATGTCACCTCTACCAATTAAAAATCTTCTTCAGCATCTTCCTAAATCCTTCCTATCCTCTGTCAAATATTTGATTAATCTATCAGGTTTTGTGCTGCATATATAATCTTACATAAAATATAAAATAACTTATGGTATATAAAACAAATTAATTTGCATTTTGGGAAAGCAAATCTTAGCGGGAATTATACACTTAATGGCAAGGTCCTAGGGAGTGTTGCTGAACAAAGAGACCTTAGAGTGCAGATTAATAGCTCCTTGAAAGTGGAGCCGCAGGTAGATAGGATAGTGAAGAAGACATTTGATATGTTTTCCTCTATTGGTCAGAGTTTTGCCGACAGGAGTTGTGAGGTCATGTTGCGGCTGTACAAGACATTGGTTAGGCCACTGTTGGACTATTGTGTGCAATTCTGGTCTCCTTCCTATCGGAAAGATGTTGTGAAAGTTGAAAGAGTTCAGAAAAGATCTACAAGGATGTTGCCAGTGTTGGAGGATCTGAGCTACAGGGAGAGGCTGAACAGGCTGGGGCTGTTTTCCCTAGGAGGCTGAGGGATGACCTTATAGAGAGTGAAAAAGTTGCCACTTAGGTCTTTTTTTTATATCTTTCCCCTCTCACTCAAAACCTATGCCCTCCAGTTCTGGACTCCCCCACTCCAGGAAAATACTTTGTCTATTTATCCTATCCATGCCCCTCATGATTTTATAAGTCTCTATAAGGTCACCCCTCAGCCTCCAATGCTCCAGGGAAAATAGCCCCAGCCTATTCAATCTATCCCTATAGCGCAAATCCTCCAACCCTGGCAACATTTTTGTAAATCTTTTCTGAACCCTTTCAAGTTTCACAACATCTTTCCGATAGGAAGGAGACCAGAATTGCACACAATATTCCAACAGTGGCCTAACCAATGTCTTGTACAGCCGCAACATGACCTCCCAACTCCTGTCGGCAAAACTCTGACCAATAGAGGAAAACATACCAAATGCCTTCTTCACTATCCTATCTACCTGCGGCACCACTTTCAAGGAGCTATTAACCTGCACTCTAAGGTTTCTTTGTTCAGCAACACTCCCCAGGACCTTACCATTAAGTGTATAATTCCCACTAAGATTTGCTTTCCCAAAATGCAGCACCTCGCATTTATCTAAATTAAACTCCATCCACCACTTCTCAGCCCATTGGCCCATCTGATCAAAGTCTCATTGTAATCTGAGATAACCTTCTTCGCTGTCCACTACACCTCCAATTTTGGTGTCATCAGCAAACTTACTAACTCTGCCTCTTAAATCATTTATATAAATAATGAAAAGTAGAGGGCTCAGCACCGATCTTTGTGGCACTCCACTGGTCACAGGCCTCCAGTCTGAAAAACAACCCTCCACCATCACCCTCTGTCTTCTACCTTTGAGCCAGTTCTGTATCCAAATGGCTAGTTCTCCCTGTATTCATGAAATCTAATGTTGCTCACCAGTCTCCCATGGGAACCTTGTCAAATGCCTTACTGAAGTCCATATGTATAACATCTACTGCTCTACCTTCATCAAACCTCTTTTATCCACTTTTATGCGTTTCAAGAAATCCAGCACTTCTTCCTATGTAGTATGGGCATTTTTCAACATGTCACCATCTATTTCCCTACATTCTATATATTCCATGTCCTATTGCACACTAAATACTGGTGCAAAATACTTGTTTATTATCTGCCCTATCTCCTGTGGCTCCACACAAAAGCTGCCTTGCTGATCTTTGACGGCCCTATTTTCTCCCTCTTTATCCTTTTGTCCTTAATGTACTTGTAAAAATACTTCTGATTCTCCTTAACTCCATTTGTCAAAGCTATCTCATGTCCCTTTTCTTCTCTCTTAAGTATATGTCTATTGCCTTTATACTCTTCTAAGGATTCACTCAATCTATCCTGTCAATACCTTCATTTTCTGAACCAAACCCTCAATTTCTTTAGTCATCCAGCATTCCTTATACCTACCAGCCTTTCCTTCTACCTTAACAGGAATAGACTTTCTCTGGACTCTTGTTATCTCATTTCTGAAGGCTTCCCATTTTCCAGCTGTGCCTTTACCTGAGAATATCTGTGCCCAATCAGCTTTTGTGTATTTGGATATGCAAGGACTGGTTAGGGATAGTCAGCATGGCTTTGTATATGGGAAATCATATGTCACTAAGAAGTAACAAAGAGGATTGAAGAAGGCTGAGCAGTGGTCATGATCTATATGGACTATAATAAGGCCTTCAACAAGGTTCCCCATGGGAGACTGGTTAGCAAGGTTAGATCACATGGAGTACAGGGTGAACTAGCCATTTGGTACAGAACCGGCTCAAAGGTAGAAGACAGAAGGTGGTAGTGGGGGGGTTGTTTTTCAGACTGGAGGCCTGTGATCAGCGGTGTGTCACAAGGATTGGTGTTGGGTCCTCTGTTTTCTCTCATTTATATAAAGGATTTGGATGTGAACATAGGAGGTAAAGTTGGTAAGTTTGCTGATGACATCAAAATTGGAGGTGTAGTAGACAGCAAAGAAGGATACTTCAGAGTACAATGGGATCTTGATCAGATGGGCCAATGGGCAAAGGAGTGGCAGATAAAGTTTAATTTGAATAAATGTGAGATGCTGCTTTATAGAAAGGCAAATCAGGGCAGGACTTATACATTTAATGGTAAGGTCCTGGGGAGTGTTGTTGAACAAAAAAAATGAATCCCAGGTAGACAGGATATTGAAGAAGGCATTTGGTAAGCTTGTCTTTACTGGTCAGTGCATTGAGTATAGGAGTTGGGAGGTCATGTTGCAGCTGTACAGGACATTGGTTAGGCCACCTTTGGAATATTGAATTCAATTACAGTCTCTCTGCTAATGGGAAGGATATTGTGAAACTTGAAAGGGCTCAGAAAAGAATTTCATGAATGTTACCAGGGTTGGAGAGTTTGAGATATAGGGAGAGGCTGAACAGGCCGGGGCTGTTTCCCTGGAGCGTCGGAGGCCATTAACCCAAACCTTGAAGTTCTTTTTGTCTTCCCAGTTACTGCCTGAATGGTTGAATCAGGGATTCTACAGCCCCTCTGAATGTGGGCTGGCGGGCTGTTAGAATGCTGAGGAAATGCATTAGGAGAAAAGAACATTGTTATGCAACAACTTCAGGACAATTCAAGAGGCAAGAATGCCAATAATTTGGCTGTATACTGAATAGATATGGGCTACACGTTAAAATCATCAAGTGCAAAAACAGAAATTGCTGTAAAACCTCAGTGTGTGTGGCAGCATTTATTTCGCTTCACAGATGCTGCCAGACCTGCTGTGCATTTCCAGCAATTTTTGTTTTCGTTTCTGACTTTCAGCACCCTCAGTTCTTTCGGTTTTTATAAATAATCTAGGGGCCCAAGTCTTCCTACCGCATTGCCAAAGATTGATTCTCCCACCCCACCCCTCTCCCTACCCCCTCCACCAACCCCTATTCATCAGCATTAAAATGGGCCCTGCTTTTCAGGGAGATCTCCAGGTACATCATGGTGGCCTCTCACATCTTCCTCAGGTAGGAGTGTTGGCTTTCCCTCTTAGGGATCCAAGTCACAAGCAGTAGGGGTCCTTGTGGCGGTGGTTGCCTCTGGCCCTGCAGTAGCAACCCCAAGTCTAGATGGTTTAGTTCTTCTTTTTTCAGGGACTGTCTGCCTGGACTTGACACATTGAAGAAACTCGCAAGCTCCTCAACATGAAGCTGTCCAATCCTTTCTTTTGGAGAAATTGAGATCTGCAGATGCTGGAGATCAGAGTCGAAGTGTGTGGTGCTGGAAAACACAGCCTTTCAAGCAGTATGTGAGGAGCAGGAGAATCAATGTTTTGGGCATTAGCCCTTCATCAGGAAGGGCTGCTGCTGAAACATCGACTCTCCTGCTCCTCAGATGCTGCCTGACTGGCTGTACTTTTCCAGCACCACACTCTTCCACTCCTTCCCTTAGCACGCTCAGCAGTTTGTTCATTCACCTCTGACACGAAAGTCCCCTCCATGATCACACTGTCTGCTCACATGCATTTAGCATCCACATTTGGTCCCAGCCACTGCACTTTCAGCGTGTTGCTAATATGTTGTTCAGCATTTTCTGTTTTTATTTCATCAAAACTATTATGGGCTCTAGTCTAGTCTATCAAAGGAAAAATATTAGTTGTGACACCTAAGCTTGAATAATTACTTTTCTGTATTTACTTGATATTTTTAGCTTTTGATTCATACCAATGTTATTTACCTTTTCTTGACTTGCTATGTCTTTCAATAAGACATCTCTTTAGTTATAAGTCTCCTGTAAGGGACCTTGTCAAATACTTTTCCAAAGTCAAGGTATACTTTCTGTTTCCTTCATCCAGCAACACTATTAGTTTCCCACAAATTTCAATTAATTCATTGGACATGACTTTCCCTTCAAGAATCTAGTTTAGATTTTGTTTATGGCCTTCCGTGTTGATAAATGATCATGAAATGTTACATTGCAGCACATTCTTGTATCTTTTGTATTATTGATGTTAAGTCAACTGTCCCATAATTCTTAGGGTCACTTTGTCCTTTGGTGAAGATTGAAATCATATTCATTTGTTTTCAATGCTCTTGCTATTATGTGTGGTACAAGCACTCAACGAACAAGCTTCACCTTCCTTAACTCCCTTGAGCTCCTTGTAACTGACGATCAAAACAAACTCTTCAAAGGATTTCTGCATAAGTAAGATTTGTGGGAACTGAGAGCAAGTTTGGCTTTCAAGCAGACAAGGAGTATTGAATGGATTAACTTCTTGATCATCGTACAGTAGCAATTGAGTGGTCATCCAGCATATATAGGAGAATTAGCCTCATGGGGTGTGCTTATTTGGGCAGCAAGCCAGAAGAGTAGAAAGTACCAATGTTTCCAGAAGCAGGGAGGATCCCACTGCATTCCATATTTAACTGAAAGGCTACTGTACACCTGGACAAGCATTGGCAGTATAATGGCCCAGGCACAAAGACATACTGTTCATGACACATAGTTGGCATGGCTGTCACTCCCTCACCCAAACACCCTCTTTGTCTAATCCTATTTACTGTGTAACCACCTATCCTTAGCTACATCTCTCAGTCACCAATACTCTGTCGACTAGAAACCCACATCTTGTCATTGCCAGGACGTGAGCATCACAGGCAGGCAAGAAATCAGACACGTTTGTAAACATTAAAAACACGGAAATAGAAAAACCACACCGGATCATCAACGCCACACTCACAGGAATCCAATTCACGAGAGAAGAAGAAAAGGACAACCAACTCCCATTCCTAGACGTGATGGTACAGAGAACACCAAACGGAGAATTCACCACAAAGGTATACAGGAAAGCCACACACACAGACCTTATCAGGGTACATTTGTACATCTGCTTTAACAAAAAGTTAAATGATGAAGTATGATACTTTACAACACCATTGTAGGGAAGGCAACACTTGCAGGTTTCATTAAAGGGATTGATGGTAGTCCAGCAATGATGGGCAAAGTACTTAGCTGGTGATCATTTAATGAGGTTGAAACCCAGTGAGATAAATCAATAAACGATATAAATGGAACACGAAATGACACGACCAGCTATCCTTAGTAGCCACACATGCAGACAACAAGCAACATGAATTTGACTGGGACAACACTGCTATCATAGGGCAAGCCAGACAGAGGACAGCCAGGGAATTCCTAGAGGCATGGCATTCATCCACAAACTCCATCAACAAACACATCGACCTGGACCCAATATACCAACCACTACAGCGGACAGCTGAAACTGACAACCGGAAGCGGCAGGGACAGACCACTATGAACACCGGAGGAAACATCAAAGAAGCGCTTTGCAGGAGGCTCCCAAGCACTGATGATGTCGCCTAGCCAGGGGGCAAAACGTTTGCAACAAAAACTTCCAGCTCGGCGAACAGAACCACAACAACGAACACCCGAGCTACAAATCTTCGCACAAACTTTGAAATCAGACTTGAGCAATTAATTATAGCCAGCAAATCAAGCACAAGCAAAACCAATAGATGCTGCAGTTCACTCCCATGTTGCCAATCAAGTGCTGGTCTTATGACCAACAACTGTTTTATAGTCCATGATGCATCTAGCTCACATTTACTAGAACCAGGTGTCAGTCAGGTCTGGCTTGTAGCATCCAGCACAGCTGAGCTCTGTCATACACAAGGAGAGCTTCCTCTTCTACAACATCCTCATCCAGTTCCTCAAAAGACTGCTCCCATTCCCCTAATTCCTCAGCATCTATCATATCACTTCATTGCCTGCTCTGATAGTCACTGTGAGTGTCATTTTCACAGCTGCTTGTTTAAGCAGTAGTTGAAATGTCTTGCAGATGAGTTGGAGCCAAGCATGTGTTCAAGTGGAGATTTAGCTGGCAAAAAGTAGCTGATTGGTCTATGGACTAATAATCGGTTATCGTGATAAAGGTCTTCTGCTTACCAACAACTATGTGATTGGTTCTCAGGTAGCTGAACAGCTTTGGGTTGTGAATAAGATTGAGGAAAGCCATGAGTCTCCATCAACTCCCTGTGTTCTGTCTTCTCAGCTACCTTCACCCACCCCCCCCCAACCCCACCGTTGGCCTCCTATTTATCTCTCAGCTCCCTTCCCCTCACCAACCCCCCACACCCCAATTTTGATGAAAGGTTTATGCTTGAAACGTCGAGTCTCCTGCTCCTCGATGCTGCCTGACTGGCTGTGCATTTCCAGCACCAAATTTTTCGACTCTGATCTCCAACATTTGCAGTCCCCACCTTCTCGTAAAGTGCATAAACCATGTTTTACATATTACACATGTGGAAGACAGATCAACCGAAGGCAGCGGCATTTGAACATGTGTACAAATGTTGTATACAAACTAAAACGCATCACCCACTCTTCCCCTGAAATAGCAGGTGCTGTGCTTGGAGGCAGGGCTTGCAGACCCAAACCTCGGCCACTATTTTTGTAACAATGGACAGCTTCTGCATCTGTGAGAAAACATAGGTCTAAGTATGGTCTAATCAAGATTGGATACAAGTTTAATATCGCCTCTTTATTTTTCAATTCTATCCCTCTAGAAGTAAGCCATAGTGCTTCTTTGTTTTTGTTGTTGCCTCATTGATCAGCATTACAACTTGTGTATTTGAACTCCCAGATCACTTGACTTCTCTTGTCACTTAGCATCTTAGTTTGTAATTACTATGTGACCTCCTTGGTTTTCTTAACAACATGTAATATTTCACCGATGTTGAAATTGTACATTCTACTGGTGGTGAGCAACTGGTGTAGTTTTGATCTACAGCAAACTTAGTTTTAAACAGCACTTTATGAGCTGGCAAAAGTTATATGCCCCCAAAACCACACAGTTTATTGCATTACATTGGGTGGCACGGTGGCTCAGTGGGGTTGGCACTGCTGCTTTACAGCTCCAAGACCTGGGTTTGATTCCACCCTTGGGCAACTCTGTGTGGAGCTGCACACTCTTCTCCTGTCTACGTGGGTTTCCTCTTGGTGCTCCGGTTTCCTCCCACAGTCTAAAGATGTGCAAGTTAGGTGGATTACCATCCGAAATGCAGGATTATGGGGTAGGGGTGGTCTGGGTAGGATGCTCTTTGGCATGTTGGTGTAGATCAATGGGCTGAATGGCCTGCTTCCACACTGTGATTATTCTGTCCAATTATTTGGTTTTCTTTAAAAAAAATTACCTCAATATAAATATACTTGTTCAATCTAATGGCCACATGGAACAGTTAATTCAATTTCGGATTGACTTCTCCTCAAATACCACAGTGTACTGCAATCTCCAAGGAGTCAGTTGAGGGTGCGATGAGAAGCTTCTCTGGCAGTATGTTTTATTTAAGGCAAAGTTGCATATTATTTAAGTGATTTATGTTATGAATAAAGTATAACAGTGATGTGTATACCCCCTGCATTATGTTTCTATTTCTTAGGGTGTGTTTTTACATTGATTATGTAGGCGGCCTGATCAATGGAATATTTGATCATCTGACATAATTCTATTCCCATACATAAATAAAAGGTTTTCCAGACTTTGCAGCTGGAAATGCAACTGGCAACAACTCTCTAGCAATATTCCCAGTAATGCTTGTTCCTCCTGCATGCACAACTGAGGTCCCCACATGACAGCAGCTACTGGAAGTGGCAGTCTCACATCAACATGGCAACCAATATCTACTGTCTGCCCAGCAGCTGCTGCGCTGTTGTGTGTGGGAGCACTGCTCCTTAATGAGACAAGTTTTATAAGATATGACAAAAATTTTCATGAAATGCCATGTCAAAATACTCTCCAGAAAACATGGTGAAACTTGGGCTCTTCCTCAAAAATGTCAGATACACCCGTAGGAGCTTTGTGTGTTTTGCAGTAAGCTTTGAACAATAGAAGGCATGACTTCTGAATGTTTTTTTAGGTATGTCGATTCAAAAGGGAGGACCTTATCCATTTCAATTCAGTTTGGAATTTGATAGAGGTCTGGTAGTCTGATGACCAGATACAAAAAAGTAATGAAGCTTTCTTTTCTTCATAATACCATAAGACCATAAGACATAGAAGCAGAAATTAGGCCATTCAGCTCATCGAGTCTGCTCCACCATTCAATCATGGCTAATTAGTTTCTCAATCCTATTCTCCCACTTTCTCCCCGGAACCTTTGATCCCCTTGATACTCAAGAACCTATCTACCTTGGCCTTAAAAATACTCAATGACCTGGCCTCCACAGCCTTCTGTGGCAAAGAATTCCATAGACTCATCACTCTCTGGCTGAAGAAGTTTCTCCTTATCTCCGTTCTAAAAGGTCTTCTCTTTACTCTAAGGGTGTGCCCTCGGGTCCTAGTCTTTCCTGCCAATGGAAGCATCTTCCCAATAATCTTTCAACACGTGAACTTATCCTGCAAGTGTGAGTAAAACAAGAGATGCAAATGTCTTGATGTTTCACCAAGCTTCAGTGACTCTCAAGTGGAGTGGTAATTCTAATCCAGTCCATTTGTATCCACAATGTGGCTATTTTGGGAAGATAGTGGCATAGTGATAAGATCACTAAACTAGTAATCTATTGACCCAAGCCAACACACTGGGGACCTGGATTCAGATCTCATCATAGGCGAAAGACCTGTCACCTTTACTCCTACCTCCATCCACTTTTTGCACTCTCATCTACCTTACCCCCAGGCCCAGCTCCTCCCATTTATCTCTTCACCCCCAAGGCTCCCAACTTCATTCCTGATGAAGGGCTTTTGCCTGAAATATCAATTTTCCTGGTCCTCAGTTGCTGCCTGACCTGCTGTGTTTTTCCAGCACCACATTCTTGACTCAGATCTCACCATGCTGACTAGCGAAATTTAAACTTGATAAATAAATCCAGAACTGAAACCTATTGTAAGCAATGGTGATCATAATGCAATTATAAAGTATTGTAAAGACCGATCACGTTGACTAATGTCTATTGGGAAAGAAAATCTGCTGTCTTTACCTGAGCTGGCTTACAGGTGACTCCATACCATCTGCAATTTGGTTGACTCTCAACTATACTTTGAAATGGCCAAAAGAGTCATTCACATGTAAAGCAACTGGGGATAGACAAATGCTGACCCAGCTAGCGATACCCATATCCCATGAAAGCACAAATAACGCAGTCTATGCTTGTCAGGTGATTGTAACAGCTACTTTAAATCCATTTTAAATCATGAAAATGTCAGGTATTAAAGTCAAGTAATGAAAATTGAATATTGGCAGTCAATTTTCAGTATAAGGGTAACAACAGTTTGGACTTAAGTTTCTGTATTAAAATGTCAGCCATTTTGACAGCTCAAATATGAGCATTTTGGGATTAAAAAAAAGGATTTTTAAATTTGTAACAAGCTCATGCCTTTATTTGACACGGCAAATTAGTTAAATAAATACTTGAAAGACCAAATTTGACTGGGTTAAAAGAAAGGAACAGGGGAATAGGACGAATTAGATAGCTCTTTGAAAGAGTTAGTATTCTTCATTTGTGATATAACTTTCCATAATTTTATAAATTCATAGTGAAAGGGACGGAATTAAAACTGGCTGAGCTTGTTGATATCAGTGCTCTTTTGCTACGGGTTATTATTAACTTTGTCCTGATACATTCAGATAGAATATCATAGATTTAACTTAGCTTTCAAAGATTTCAAGAGACCAAAATAAAAAAGGAGGAACAATCTCTTTGACTTATATAGAGGAGAGGAATAGTAGCTTGTGAGTTGCAATGATAACTTGGCCATTTCACTGAGCATGAAATTGAACACCTTTCACAGAAGACACATTCATTCAATCCTTTATCACCCAGAAATGAATTCAATTAGAAATCTGTTAACTCAACATCACACTAAACAAATTTTACTCACTTTTTCTATTCAATTTTCATTATCTACATAAGAGATGTAAATATACATGAATAATTGAATGATAATATGGATTTCCCAAGCCATCTACAGAATTTATTAATTTGCAGTACTGAATAAGACAAATCTTTAATAATTGAGAAATACTCGGTTGAGTTTCTGTATAAAACATCCCAAGTTGTTTTTTATGTTTAGTAAGCTTGTATTATCATTGTTAGAGCATTGTCTGAAGTATTGTTATAATGATTAACTTTAAACCTGATCTGACTGTTTAAGGTCAGTGTTCAAAGTGAACACATTCAGGTAAAAAGTTAAAAATCACATAACACCAGGTTATAGTCCAACAGATTTAATTGGAAGCACTCTAGCTTTCGGAGCGACGGTCCTTCATCAGGTGATTGTGGAAATGTGTAAAACTTTCATGTGTAAATCACAAAACCCTTTTTTTTAAAGTTGCATTCTCGGGTTAGCTGTTAACAATGGTGATAGCTAGACAATATGTTAATGCAACTTTTAAAAAAAGGGTTTTGTGATTTACACATGAAAGAAGTGAAACTATCACTGTATTCTAACAGATGAAAGGTTTAACAGACAATCAATTTTTCAATGTATAATTTCAGTTACATCACACTGCAAATTTTTGCTATAAATTCTGTGTTACGATCGAGCCCTCCACAATCACCTGATGAAGGAGCGTCGCTCCGAAAGCTAGTGTGCTTCCAATTAAACCTGTTGGACTATAACCTGGTGTTGTGTGATTTTTAACTTTGTACACCCCAGTCCAACACCAGCATCTCCAAATCATGACATTCAGGTAATTACAGCTATCTGGAGGGACCACAATCTGACAATGGGTGCTGTCTGACTTAGTCTTATTGCACTTCATATTGCCAGTATTATTTGATGAGGCACAAAGACTACAGGGGCAGTTCCTGGGAGACTATCAAGACCAACAGCTGGTTTATTGTAGTTGAAGCTGAGTCCAATTCAGCATCGATACATGCCTTCATCAAAGGTTATAATGCCACTTGGTATTCCCCAAACTATTGTTGAACCCTTTTTATTCCACCAAAAACTCCCACAGATTTAATGCTCCAAAGATATCTGTCATCAGAGTTCATGAGAGCACACTTTTCTTTAAATCCTTGATTATGCTTCATAATGTGACATTAGTTTTGAATGTTTAAGAGCTGTCTTCAAAAGAAAATAATAAACTCAGGCCTGCTGTGAATCACAAGTGGTTGCAGTTAGGAATTATAACAAGGACATTTTAAATTCTTTTTTTATTGCGGCTTTCATTCTTATATTTTAACAAGAGCATTGGGGAATTCTCACCCAGCAGAAGACAGCTGAAGTGGTTCGAGTGAAGTATTCACCATAGCACAATTTCAGAAATGTTTAAATAGTTAGTTCCTGAAATGTAAAGGCTAGCAATTTAATACCGGACTGATGGAACAGAACATCTGCTCATATAATGAACCCAGTGCTGTCTTATGGGGTCAACAAATTTAAACAGGAGCAGAGCATCACACGGCATGCCCTCTTTTCAGACCATTTCCCCCACACCTTACAATTTAAGCTTTTTTTAAAAAAAAGTTGTAACTTGTTTGGAAGTGCAATGATATCAAAGCATCTCAGATAAAGGGAAACCAGTCATTAATCTCCCTTTCGTCTTAGACTTAAGGATTTAGGAAGATGCAGTAGGAGATAGAGAAGGACATATTGTGCAATAGTGTAAATTGATGGATAGAAAAAGGATTGGATTGGAGAAAAAAATAGAAAAGTTAAGATTTATAAGTTTTTTTATGTTTTAATGTTTCCAACAATATTTTACACCACACTTTAAAGTTCTGGTCTAGATATTGATGGAAACATAAATCTCACATTAGAAGGAGTACTTATATTGTTAAGTAATACTGAAATGATTTATGTACTAATAATTGTGAGTGCCATTAAACTTGCTATCATACATTTGGAACCAAATTCTGGGTCAATGCTGGGGTGACATAAATCAAGTACGTTGAGGGTAGAGGAGCGTGGTAAGAGAAAGTGATTCTGAGAGAATGACAACAGGACTTGAAACTAGGTAAGGACAGCAGATTACCTTCCCTGAAGGACAGTGGTGAACCAACCAGTTTGCTGTAATGAGCAGTTGTAGTTTCATGATTTCTATTATTGGGACAAATCTTTAATCATGTCACCAGGTGTTAGTCTGGGCTTTTGAGTTACTAGACTAGTGATGTTACAACTATGCCATCATCAGCCCTCAGTGCTAGAATCCAAAGCCCCCTCACCATTGTATTATGAAAGGATGGAAATCATGTAAAATTCTTTGTTTGTATATTTGACGTGAAGTGAATATTTAAATAGAAACAGTAATTGTTCATTTATTGTAGCACTTCAGAATGCAACATTCTGCATTGAAAAAAATCTGATTTGTTTCATGCTTTATGTAATGTCAAGTTTGAATTGCTGGGTAATGCAGCTTTATACATTTTATCAAGTATATTTTTGGCACAGTTCAATCTTAGGGCCGAAGGTCTGAGCCATCTATGTCTCATGAGGCTGATGACCAAATGGAACAGACTCCATATCCTCAAGTTAATAATGTAGTTGCAGAAAATTAACAATCTTATGACAATAGCAATAACACTATAATGTTTCAATTTTCACCTTTTGATTTCCTATTGAAAAAGATGGAAGTTGCTTAACTATTTAACATACAGGAAGATTCTTTGAGATTTGTGACTGTTCTTTTCAGATAAATTATGTTAGCACTGAAATGTACAAAATATGTATTCAGGATAATTTTCTTTTTGACCTTATGAGCCCATTAATCCTCGTCCTGGGCTGGAGAGATCTCCTACTAAATTACAATGATGGCATTCAAGCGACCTCCTTTACTCCACACTCAAAAGCACTTGAACCCAGAGGCTGACTGCAACGTGACCAGTGGCAGAGTGATGTAATAAACATTAAGGGGCAACAATAACAATCAGTGATGACCTTGACCATCCAAATAGAAACCAAAAATGTACAACGTCTCTGCAGAATAAGAAAATAAATTTCTGTTTACAACCATAAAAGATAAAAATGTTTGCCTTCTATGTCAACAAAGCATATTGATAAGTAAATAAGGGAATTTGGACAACACCACAATAAGGCACACTAATTTCAAGGCATGTTTTGAACAAAGCGACAACTAAAAACTGGAGTCAATGAGAATCAAGGAAAAATACTTTTGTATCAAGCCATCTCTGCAGGAGTTCCTCAGGGCACCGTTTTAGGCCCAACCATCGTCTTCAACTGTTTCATTAACAACATTCGCTCCATCATAGTGAGGACGTTTATCAATGATCACATAATGTTCAGCATCATTCACAATTAATCAGATACTGACACACTCCATGTCGAAATGCAGCCAACCAGAGACAATATCCAGAGACAATTGGGCCAGCAAGTGGCAAATACAAATCACAGCACACAAAGTCCGGGCAATGACATCTTCAATAAGAGGCAATCTAACCATTAACTCTTGACTTTCAATAGAGTTACGAACACTAAACCCCCATTTTCAACATCCTGGGGGTTACCATGGGCCAGAAACTGAAATGGACCAGCCATTCAAATTCAGTGTCTACAAGAACAGGTCAGAGGCTGAGAATCCAGCAGTGACTAACTCACCTTCTGACTCCCAAAACCTGACAGGAACTACAACTCATAAGTCAGGAACATGCAGGAATACTCCACATATGCCTGGATCAGTAAGCCTCCAACAAAACTCAAGAAGCTTGACACCATTCAGGACAAAGTAGCCTACTTGACTGGCATCATATCCACAAACATTCATTCTTTTTGCTATGGACACTTAGTAGCAGCAGTGTATACCATCTCCAAGATTCACTTAAGTAATTCATTGAAGCTCCTTAGACAGAACTTTCCAAATCCACAACCGTTTCTACTGCAAGGAAAAGGTAGCAGATACATGGGAACACCATTACATGCAAGTTTCCCTCCAAGACGCTCACTATCCTGACATAGAAATTTCCCATTGTTCCTTCAATGTTGTTGGTTCAAAATCCTGGAACCCACTCCCTTGTAGCATTTTGAATCTACCCAAAGCATGTGCTTCAAGAAGCAAGCTCACCGTCACCTTCCCAAAGGCAAATAGGAGCACACAATAAATGCTGATCCTGCCAGAGATTCCCAAGTCCCAAGTGTGAACAAAAATTAGCTTGAACTAAGGCCCTTTTTGAAAGCAAGTATTTTTTTTAAAACAGCAGTAAAACCTAAGGTTTGCAATAAAACATAATTTTGCTGTTGCATTCTTCTGGCAAAACACAAGAAATCTTTCACAGATGGTATAATAATTAAAGAAGCAATGACTGTAGCTAGTGACTCTTTATATGAAGAGCAAAGAAGAAATAACAATGGCACACCAAAGAATAGCACTTGGTGCTTCACAATATGAAAAAAGTGGAATCCTTGTCCAAATACATGATTCAGCAACTACAGCAAAGATCTGAAGGATTATGAATGATTCTCACTGCAGTTAGATGAATCGAGAAGTATGACCAACACAGCTGGCTGATTGTTTTTGTGTGGATAGTTTTAAGGACATAAAAAACTAAAGGGGATCTTTTCACCCTTTCCCTCCTTAAAGAGCTACAATGAATTCAAAAGGTGCAAGCTTGATAAAAATCAAGGAACTGGTTTCCATCACAACTGATGGTGCACTAGCTATGCTTGTTGTAAACATGGGCTTTGCAGCATTTTGCAGAAATTATCATGATTTCCATATTTTATCAGTTACCACTGTATATCCACCGGCAAGCATTAGCAAGTAAAATTATGGACTTCTGCATGTAATAAAAGTTGTTATGAAGATTATAAACTCAATTTGAGAAAGAGCTCTTCTGTTTCACTTTTAAATCCTTACTTGATGAGCTTCCTGAGGTAGATGCAATTACAACATTTAAAATACATTTGAATAAGTTCATGAATAGGAAAGGTTTGGAGGGATATAGGCCAGGAAGAGACAGGTGGGACTAGTTTAGCTTGGGGATTATGTTCAGCAAGGCCTGGTTGGATTGAAGGATGTGTTTCCACGCTGTATGTCTCTATGACTTTATATCTTCACGCTGCCTATGGTGGACCACGCTGATTAGAGATGTTTAAGTGGAGGGAAGATATTTAGATCTGATCACTGATATCTTCATTTTTCTTAAATCACGGAATGAAGTTCGCAGTGAGTTGTCAGAAAGTTTGTGGATGTTTGACTTTGGTTCCTTACAGACAGAACACCAAAACTGAACAAGCCGAGCTGTGGACCACAGGGAAAGAGACTGAGCACATCGGATCAGTGCTGTGAGTGCTTCAGATTGAAACTGTGACTTTGAGCCACCAAATTAAATAAGGAGACTTTGGACAAGTGCAGAATTATTTGTATTGTTTGAAGGATGAAGATTTTCAGGGAAGTGAGTAGACTTGTTGTTTTCCACAGAACAGAGACATCTAACAGGAGATTGAGAGTGGTGTTGAAAATCATGAAGGGTTTAGATGGAGTAAATAAATAAAAGTGGTTCTTGTGGCTAAAGAATCAAAAACCAGAAGGGGTCACATTTAAGATGACTGGGGGAAAGAAACAGAAACCATGTGAAAAAAAATGCTTTTATCTAATGACTAGCTTAGATTTGAAATGCACTGACTGATAGCTGGATAGTTGAAGATTCGATAGTTGCCTTCAAAAAGGGATTGGAAAATGTTTGATGGATAAAAAAATCAAAAGATTATGCGATAAGAGTAGGTGAGTGATGCTAACTGCTTTGGTCTTCAAAAAATCAATCTCAATGGACCAAAAAGTCTCTTTTACACTGTGCTGTTCTGTGCTTCTATTGTAAGAGATGCATGGGACTGCATCAAATAGATTAAGTAAATGCACAATGGAAGAATATCCTGGCGTTGTTAAATGATATAGAGTGGATGAAACACATGTGGAGCATCTACAAAACATACATGTTACAATACAGAATGTAGCCCAACTGTCAGGATAATTGTATGTTAAAGATCTCATTGAATACAGGGAGAATTAACCATTTGGATACAGAACTGGCTCAAAGGTAGAAGACAGAGAATGGTGGTAGAGGATTGTTTTTCAGACTAGAGGCCTGTGACCAGTGGAGTCCCATAAGGATCAGTGCTGAGTCCACTGCCTTTCATCATTTATATAAATGACTTGATGCAAGTATAAGAGGTATAGTTAGTAAGTTTGCAGATGACACCAAAATTGGAGGTGTAGTGGACAGCAAAGAAGGTTATCTCAGATTACAATGGGATCTTGATCAGATGGGCCAATGGGCTGAGAAGTGGCAGACGGAGTTTAATTTAGATAAATGTGAGGTGCTGCATTTTGGGAAACAAATCTTAGCAGGACTTATACACTTAATGGTAAGGTCCTAGGGAGTGTTGCTGAACAAAGAGACCTTGGAGTGCAGGTTCATAGTTCCTTGAAATTAGAGTTGCAGGTAAATAGGATAGTGAAGAAGGCGTTTGATATGCTTTCCTTTCTTGGTCAGAGTATTGAGTACAGAAGTTGGGAGGTCATGTTGCGGCTGCTCAGGACATTGAGGTAAAAACAATGACTGTAGATGCTGGAAACCAGATTCTGGATTAGTGGTGCTGGAAGAGCACAGCAGTTCAGGCAGCATCCAAGGAGCTTCGAAATCGATGTTTCGAGGACATTGGTTAGGCCACTTTTGGAATATTGTATGCAATTCTGGTCTCCTTCCTCTTGAAAGTTGTGAAACTTGAAAGGGTTCAGAAAAGATTTACAAGAATGTTTTCAGGGTTGGAGGATCTGAGCTATCGGGAGAGGCTGAACAGGCTGGGGCTGTTTTCGCTGGAGCGTTGGAGGCTGAGGTGTGACCTTATAGAAGTTTATAAAATCATGAGAAGGATGGAGAGGAAAAATAGACGAAGCCTTTTCCCCAGGGTGGGGGAGTCCAGAACTAGAGGGCATAGGTTTAGGGTGAGAGGGGAAAGATATAAAAGAGAACTAAGGGGCAACCTTTTCACACAGAGGTTGGTAAGTGTATGGAATGAGCTGCCAGAGGAAGTGGTGGAGGCTGGTACAATTGCAACATTTAATAGGCATCTGGATGGTATATGAATAGGAAGGGTTTGGTGGGATATGGGCTGGGTGCTGGCAAGTGGGACTAGATTAGGTTGTAATATCTGGTTGGCATGGACAAGTTGGACTGAACAATAAAGTTATTTGTGCATTCAAAAATAAGTTGCATAATTAATGAAATCTCTCGAGCTGAATGATTGATTTAATGGGGAGTGCTACAATGTGGTGTTGACATTAGTTGACTATTGTCAAACGTAGTTCCTTGAAATAATGTCATAACATTCATAATATCATACTTGTCCAAAGACCACAATCAATGCATAGCTTACACATAAGCATCAGATATTGTGAAAATTGCAGAAATATATGATGACTGCAAGTCTTAAGACACAATTATTGCCCTTCAAACCAATTTTTAACATTATTTCATTTTTAATTCTGTCCAAATTAAAGGTTCTTCCTATTATTCCATCCTATAGAATTTAATTGAGTACAGTAAAATAACTTTATTTGACAATTTTATTCAATGGTAATCAATGGTAAACTTCATGGGATAACTTATTGTAAAATAAAAGTAAGTCATTTTCAAGATAAGTATACACTACCTTTTGTGAATGGTGTCTTAATTTGTTTTGGGGGTCAGGAAATAAGGAAGTTAGATAGAGCCTATCGTATTGATGGAACTAATAACTTGTTGGGAAAAAATTTAAATGCTCAAATGATGGTTCGCAGGGAATTGGAATTATCTGATGAGACAGCATTATCACTTTTTGTTTTGTATTTGCATGAGAATATTTGAAATGTTATAGTAATGTACACCAAGGACTGCAAAACAAAAAGTGAGAGCTCCAAGAAGAAAATATTCAGGTTACCAAATTTTCTTTGGTGGTTGTCAAAACATAATTCATGGAATTCCATACCCTGGTAGCTAAAGTTCCTCAGTGAAACATTCTTGATTTCATCATATTCCAAAATTTATATCAATGTCCTTTCCTGCATCATAAAATATCCAGCTCCATTCAGAGTTTCTCGAACTATATATCACAGCTACAGAAAAACCTGGATAACATCCAGAAATAAATACAGAATATTCGAGAGAAACTCAACAGGTCAAGTACCATCTGAGGAAAGAGGAACATACTTAACATTTTGAACCCAGTTCTTCACTTCTGAAGAAATGTTATGCTAGACTCAAACCATTAACTGTTTCTGTCACCACAGATGCTGCCAGCCTGCTAGGTTTCTGTGTTTGTTTCACATTTTCAGCATCTACAGTATTTTGGTTGAGTGGATACATCCAGGCTTGGATTGACAACTAATAAAGAGCATTCATACCACATAGGTAGCAGGTATTGATTCTCTTGAATGAAAGAAGTCCCAGCCATTTTATATTTGATTTTCAATACTGTCGCTAACATTAGGTTTCCTGACTTGGAGTTCAAAATATTGATCAGAAGCTTATTTAGATATATGAACCAGTGACTATAAAAGCAGTATTAAAGAAATAAGAAGCTATCTTCTTGGTCCTGTAAAGCTACTTCACCATCCAGATACCCATGTAAAGAGTGTGAGGAAATACTCACGCTTCTGAGAATAAATATATCTGCCATACCACTCAAAACTATCCACAGAGCAGATGTTACATTAGTGTCCCTGTCATTAGGCTTAATATCTCCAGAGATCAATGACTACAGAATGCACTGCTGAAACTCATCATAGTTACTTTGTCATACTTCTATATATTTTAAACTCCGCCACCATGAAGAACAAAAAGCAGCAATGTCACCCGAATGCTATCACCTTCAAGATTCCTTCTGAGCCACGCATTCCTGAATTTAGACATACACTGATGCTTTTCAATCATCATTGGGTCAATATCCTGGACTTCCGATCAAATATTATTAAGGGAGCACCAGCACCAGAAGGAGTACAGTGGTTCAAGAAAAAGACCCACAATCATTTTCTCATACTGTTAGACGATGAAAGTGGCTTAATTAGTGTTGCTCAGATTTTGTTCAGTTTTTTTAAAACTTTGGACTCCAAGATTGGTCCTAACAACCTAAGACCACCATATTAATATACCTTCTAGAAAGGAAAATTAAAGAAACTAGGCTAATTAAAAGCACATTCCATTTCCCAAAAAATGAAGTTATTCCTGGAATAAGAAAATGTGTAACCACCACAATTTATTTGAATGACTTCAGCAAAAACTTCCAAAATCACAGAGGACTTTTCAACTGGTAAAGTAATTATCCACTTAATCAGTAAAAAGACTGACACATCGACATAGAAATCTAATTTCCCAAGTGGTTCCATTCATAATTAAAAATCACACTGTTATTCATGTTTATCGGTGCACTGCAACTTATAGATTAGGCACTGCATAAAGTGATCAAAAGCACCATCCAAATGAAAAGCTAAGTTAACAAAAGGGACACACACCCAAAGGCAGTTCACACATTCTTAATGAATTTAACATATTTGCTAAGTAGGATTCCAAGGTACATAAATCCAGTCAAAACTCATTACTGTGAAACTCAATAATATTAGAAGCCACGTAATATGTATTTAAGACTATCAATTCAATAGTTACTTGATCTCTCAAACTTAGTAATAAAAGCTTTGAACAACATGAACTATTAAAATTCAGCTCTTGCTGATAATTTTGATTCCTATTAGTCTACTACTGTATTCCTATTCTGCAACATGCTGGTGTATTTTTACTGCACATGAAGCAAATGTAATGATTCCACGGGTCAGCTTGAAACTGATGGTTTCAGATCAGCTGTTTCAGGAGGTACAAAAATCAGGCAAATTATCTAAAGGGTGCACAACTCGTCAATTTTTTGCCAGTGGTGTAAGTTCAACTCTATTCCTCAGCTTCATCGGTTTTATCACCAGTAAGTCGTAAAACTGATGATATTGAAGAACTAGGTCTGAGCACATACTTGACAGAAAATCACAAATGGATACATTTATTGAATTAATTCTGCCATTGCAGAGATTCATTGAAAACTCATCTTCATCTTATTGAGTGCTCAGGGGCTCAGAAACCTCCAGGAAACTATAAGCTGAAATAGATGTTTATTATTAAAGCTTTGGCAATGTAGATGTTGCTATCTGCAGGCTTAAAAGATTCAGAATGCAGATGCTGGGAATCAAGATTCGTTCACATGTATACACAGAACTGCCCTCCGCTAGGAAGAGAGCAAACTTCCCTGCAGAGAAAGCTCAAACTTTAATCTACTGCTATGGGGCAAAAACTGCGCTCTGTGGAGCTTGTCTCAGAATTGCCTGAGCTCCTATATTGTTTTTATTCTCTTAACCAAGATTTTCCTTCATAAAACTATCTCAATGCTCATAGGCTTACGTTAGTCCCAGTCCTGCAAAATTCAATCTTCAAATAAGCACAGAAAATGTTGGAAAAGTTAAGCGACTTCTGTGGATAAACAGGATTACATTTCAATTCATTGATCATTCATCAAAAGTTGTGTTACTGAAAGGTCATTGTTGAAACATTAACACTGTTTGTCTCTCCACAGATGTTTCCAGCCCTGCAATGTGAGTACTTTGAGCATTTTCTGTTCAGACTTAAGATTTTCAGTATCTGGATTATTTAACTTCTGTACCTCAGTTCTCATCCTTGCTTTCAAATTCATCTGTAATGACACTCCTCCCACTCTTCAAGCGTTTCAGGACTGGAACATAGGAAGATACAACAGGTTCATTGGTGAGCTTGTTATTCTGTTTTAGAAATCATGGCTGATCCTGTAAATCATGCTGTAAATGTCTCATAGATAGTTTCTTCTATGAAACATTAGAGGTACAAGCTATTGCAGAAAGACTGAAACATAAATGTAAATTATTGTTGCTTTAACAGAAGTTAAATAAAGGATCACCTGCCTCAAAAAAATTTTCTTTACTTCAGGAATCAAACATTAACTCAGGTCCCTTGTGCTTAGTTTGCTCTGCAACATTAGAAACTGTAGTTATCTTGTCTCTGCTCCCGATCCCCAGTGCCTTTCTCCCTCACCTTTAATTGTCTCCATTGCCCTTAATAGAATTTGCCTATTATATATCCTAATCAATCTGTTCAGATATGTTGTTATACACCTTTGGAGCTGTTCGGATTTGAACCCAGGCTCCTGGCTCAGAGGTAGGGACACAACCATTGTACCACAAGAGCCCTAACTTTAATTGACTTTGTATGTAAATTAATCAATTGAAAACATGCACGTTTCAATCGTTAATAGGTGAAAATTGCCACAAGTGATTTGTTGATTGGAAAAGCTGCACAGTTGTGCAAGAATCCACTTCTGGACAATTTGTTTTTAAAAAATTGCAGTAATTAGTGTCCTCAAATAAGTATCCATCATGATATGGTAGATGCAAATGGTGGATTGCTGCAACATGTGCATGTATTACAGTATTAGCAGGTGAAACTTTGGTAGTAGTCTTTGAAACATTACAAAACCTTTATAGATATTTTCTTAATATATTGTCACAACCACCTGATGAAGGAGCAGCGCTCCGAAAGTTGGTGCTTCCAATTAAATCTGTTGGACTATAACCTGGTGTTTTGTGATTTTTAACTTTGTACACCCCAGTCCAACACCAGCATCGCTGATTTACTTATTCAAACGTGTTATAATCCATCTCTGGAGCAGGTTGTACTTGAATTTGAGGCTCCTCACTCAGAGGTAGTAACACTACCACTATGTCACAAGAGCCAGCTAGCTCTTGATATGACATTATATATACACTAAACAATAATAATGATAATAATAGTCAGTAAATATTTTAGTATCTTTTTAGATATATTCTAATCCGCTTGTTAAGAGATGTTATTACACACCTTAGGAACAGGTGAGACTTCTGACCTTCAATAAATTCTGAACTGAAAGTGTTTCATTCACTAATTGCATCATCCTTGTTTCATTGGATTATACCTGTATTAGGATGAGCTAATTATCTATTGTTTAGACACCAATATCCTTAAGTGGATCTGTGCTTACAGAAACTAATTGCTCACTGGGATGCGAAACTGATGTTTTGTGGGGAAATCACAGTTTCTTGAGATAACAGGAACATAAATGTAAGCAGTTATCACAATTCCATTTTGTCTGAACAGAGGATCGTAAAAATGATGTTAGAACACTTTGAGCAGAGATCATCGATTGTGAAATAGGACAAAGTAACTATAATACTGGGAAGAAGGTCACTGACTTAAAACATTGATTCTGCTTTCTCTCACAGAGACTCTGAACATGCTGAGTTTTTTGAGCAGCTTCTGATTTTATAATAACCTGAGTCACTCACAGAACAGACTGAGGGATGAGGGATTCCATCATAACAGCTCAGACCTCCAGGTCTGGCGATGATGTTCTGTTGTCTCTCTGTGTCATACTGCATATAAATTCCATTGAGTTTGAGTCTGACCTCTGTTTAAACACATTTATTTCAGATGTTTGAAGTTATCAATGATACAAGCAAGATCCAATGTAGTGAATACGTGCAAGGAATTCACATTTCTTGTGTGTGACTTTAGGGCTTCTATTGACTTTTTTTACTCTTGTAAAGAGGATGTCATTTCTCTGCTGTTGGGAAGCTGGGACTGCTTCCTCTGACCCTTCTCACTGATACTTCTGCTAATTCTGCTTAGTGCATGGCCCTATGATAATGTCAAGGGCTCACCAATTAACTTGTGCCAAATAAGTAAATATGGAGCTGATATCATTTCACAGTAGTGGTTCAGACTTTTTGGAAATTATTTAATAGATGTGGAAGTCATGAATTGGCCTAGCCATTGTAGCCCATCCCTAATTGGCTTTGGGAAGGTGATAGTGAGCAACCTTCCTGAAGTGTTACAATCTGTTTTGATTGCCAATGGTGCTGTCTGGTTTTATTCCTTTTCAACTTTTCTATAGTGGGTTATTGCAAATGAGTGATATGTAGGTCATCCCTGAGGACAGTGAAGTGAACTACATTTCTATCAAATCAAGTCATGGGCATCCCTAAAAGACATTAGTGAATCAATTGGATTTTTGCAACAGTGATAGTTTTGTGTCACCATTGCAGAGACTAGCTTTCAATTCCAGTTTTTAAATAAATTAATTGAATTTAAAATGTACCAGCACCTCCAGTTGTATCCAATGCCCCAGAATACTGGCTGAGAGCTCAGGATTGCTAATTCAGTAATATTATCACTTTGCCACCATCTAGAATCATAGAGTCCCTATAGTATGGATACAGGCCCTTCAGCCCAACAAGTCCACACTGACCCTCTGAAGAGTATCCCACCTAAACCCATTCCCCTACATTTACCCCTGATTAATGCACCTAACCTACATATTCCTGAACACTATGGGTAATTTAGCATGGCCAATTCACCTAACCTGCACATCTTTGGATTGTGGGAGAAAACTGGAGCAAACCCATGCAGATACTGGGAGAATGTGCAAACTCCACACAGACAGAGGCTGGAATCAAACTCAGGTCTCTGGCGCTGTGAGTCAGCAGTGCTAACCACTGAGCCACCGTGCCAGAACAAGCGAAGAGAATTGCATCATGTGCTACTTCCTTCAGGCTCTGGGGATGCTGACATCCTGTGTGGGTTGAGGAGGCTGGGTTGGATTGAGCTGGAGTCCCTGTCTGCTCTTAAGGTGCAGTTATCATTATTGATAAATAGCATCTAAGAATGTTTCAAAGGGAATAATTACAAGGTGAGTTCTTATTGTGAATTTCAAGATTCAATAGAGGCAGTAAAGTGTGTCTCCAAGATGACTTATGCTGCAGTGACACTGAGACAGAGGCACCAGGTTCAACTCCCACTTCAAGTGTTGATGACTGTCAAAGATGTATTTATAACAAAGCTAAACAGGCTGATTATCAACCAGATTGTTCTGAAATGCCAGGTGTTAAGAGCGGGAGAGCCTCTTACACAGCCTCATTTACTGCAGCTGGGATCCCCTCAGGATAGAGCCTCGAGTGGCGATAAACCTTTCCAAGAAAAACTAGCAAGCTACGGAAATAGGCATAAGCATGTGCCTTATCTTTCTCATGTGTCACCAGAATTAGCGAATGAATAAAGAAAGGTTGATGCTTCTTAGATCTTTAGGGGAAGCAATGGCCTAGTGGTATTATTGGTAGACTATTAATCCAGAGACCCAGGTAATGTCCTGGGGACACAGGTTTGAATCCTGCCATGACAGATGGTATAATGTGAACTCAGTAAAATCTAGAAGTAAGTGACTAATGATGACCATCTAGCCTACTAATGTCCTTTAAGGAAGGAAATTGCCATCCTTACTTGGTCTGGCCTGCACGTGACTCCAGACCCACAGCAATGTAGCTGACTCTTATCAATTAGGAATGAGCAATAAATGCTGGCCCGGCCAGTGATGCTTTCATTCTACGAATTAAAAAAAAACCACATGCCCAAGAAAAGGAAGATCTTCAGTGGAGTGCAAGCAATAACTTGAATATGGAAGTCAATATTTCCAGCATCATTTTTATCCCTGTTATTATTTGTTGTATCAGAGTAGGAAATAGCACTTAAGTTGCACTTCTATACTTCATGGAATTGGAATTTTGGTTTAAAAGAAGGGAATTTCCCAAAGGACTCTTGTGTTGCTGCATGCTAAACAGCACTTCATAAGGATTTCCGTAATGCAGATATTTTAAACAACCTGTTCAGACATGTCATGGCACATGAAAACAAAATAAAGAGCTATGAAAGCTGGAGATTTGGAACAAAAACGGAAATTGCAAGAGAAACTTAGTAGGTCTGGCAGCATCTGTGTGTGGACTTCTCACTATCAATTCCTAAAATTTTTTAATTGTAAAATGTACGTAATGCGCTGGATATATAATTACAATACTGCAATTCCCAGGAAATTAGAGACCATTGAATTTAAGAATACAAATCTGCATGTTAATATGTTTTTAAACTCAATGATTTAATCAGATTTGGTTTAATTAAGTCTTTCTTCATTTATTACATGCACTTGTTGATTCTGCATTGCACAAATTGTTAGTTTACCAATGCTTTAAACAATGTGATTTAGTCATTTGGTAATATAGAATTTAAGGATTGCTAAATGAAGACATATTCCACCAAAGCTTTTCATCACTTCTCCTGTTCCGCAGTACGCACGTTTGTTTTCCCCTTGAACCGGTATTCGTACAAATTGTTCTGATATGTACAAGATAAAAATCTTTGACCAAACAACAAAACATATTTTTTCGAGCAATATACCATATGATTTGTGGGAACTGAATACATCAGCATAAAAGACACGGCAATGCAATTAACTGAGAAGTGTTTTTGAGTTGAACTGAATGAAAATGCATTTGTGAGTCTCAGCTCACAAATAAGACAATATTTTCCACCTAAGCTTAATGTAAGTTATTCATAAAAGAGGAAGATGGATTGCTATTTTTGTGTTTCAAGTAACTGTGATCCCAACTATCTTAGAGAATTACTTTGCACACATAATAGTTTTATGAGGAAAACTTTGTTCTTTCTACCTGCATAGTGTAGGGACCAATAGATGAGAAAGATGATGCGTCTCTAATCATAAGGATGGCAAGTGGAGAAGCCAGCTATCTGGTTGTCTATTTGACACACACAGTTTTTCACCTCATTACAAGTATTTGTGGGTGGAACGATGGCTCAGTGGTTAGCACTGCTGCCTCCCAGTACCAGGGACACAGATTTGATTCCAGCCTTGGGCAACCATCTGTGTAGAGTTTGCACATTCTCGCTGTGTCTGTGTGGTTTCCTCCAGGAGTTCTGGCTTCCTCCCACAATCCAAAAAGGTGCAGGCTAGGTGAATTGGCCATGCTAAATTGCCTACAGTATTCAGGGATGTGTAGGTTATTTGTATTAGTTAGGAGTAAATGTAGGGGAATGGGTCTCGGTGGGTTACTGTTTGGAGGGGCAGTGTTGAGTTGTTGGGCCAAATTGCCTGGATCCACAATGTAGGGATTCTATGAAGTATTTGGCTGAGTTACAAGATTAGGATATACATTTGTTCAGCAGAAATTCTATTTGAAGAATTAAGGTGGATTGTTGGCTTGGTTTGATTTGATAACTGTATGCAATAATAATAAATTGTGCTGTGATCTCTTGTTAATGTCTCTATGCTTGTTTGAACAAAAATGAGAGTTGGGAAGAGGTTAAAATCTCTCTTACTGAAACTACAGTTGTCTTGCATGTTTGACACTTTTATTGTGTTTTTTGGAATGGCAGTTTTCAAAAATAAGACTTGTAAATCGATTTCTTTCCACTGGCATTTCCACATTTTCTATTGTTATTATAAATCTTATTGGTTATGTGAATTATGAATACTGCGTGAATGGGGAAGGAAGCCAACGAGGTGATTGAAAGGGCATGGAGGAAATGTAGGGGGGATGCTTAAGTCCTTTAGAATTTATCTTTCAAAAGGATTGACTATGATTTGTGATTCCTCAGGACTGGATAACAATTAGTTATGGAAAAGCTGGCCTATCACCATAACATATTTGGGAAGGTTAGAGATGCTCAGCCCTTCAATGTAACTAGGTGCCTCGGTAGTGAAGGTGTGGATTCATTTCCAACACCTTTATCTCACTCTAGCAAAAATTGCCAGAGCCCAGAAAGAAGGCTTGAATATGAAATTGGATATCATCACCATTTTAAATGGCTAATAAGTCCGTTTGTCTCAACAAAACTCAAGCCATTTGCATTGATTCAAGGAGTTCTATTTACAGCCCTGCTCTCAACTCCAAGCCTTTTGTGTTTTCTGCATCTAACCTACATCAGGCCTTTTAAGATGACTAAACTATTATTAGGAAGCATCAGTGCCCTAGAATGGGCATACAACTGTATGTATATCCCATTGCAATGACGTTCCAGCAGCAATTGTCTGCAGTCCTGTCAAAACAAGAACAGGCCGGTACAACAGGCTTCCAGCCTGATCAACCCTGCTACTTACCTTTCAAGCAATATTGCATGTCTTAGACAATGTTTTTCTCATGGGCATTTGGCAGCAGTCTGCTCATCTTCTCTTTTCACTATTAAGAATATATTTGATATCTATTAAATTTTGAAAAGAATATTGCAAAGGATATTGTACACGTTATGTGGAAGGAATAAAACATTTGACAATATTTTAATGATGTAACAAATAGCAGGAGATCAATGAGTACTTCTGGCATGTTAGATCCTACTCTCATTTTCTACATTTATCTTGTCTAACCATGCATTTTGTAAGAGTGAATGGAGATTGAATGTGCTAAGTGACCAATTGGGAGAAGCACTTAGAGAGGGAGGGGTGGAATACAATAGTCCTTGTTCACATTGGTAGGGTTGTAAAGGTGGTTTCTTTGAAATACTTCAAATAATTGAGAGTTAAATTAGAAAGCAGAAACTCCAAGGTAACAGTCTAGGGGATATCACCTGAGCCAGAGTCAAACTGGCAAGTGGTAAATAAAGGAGTGCATTGTAAATAAATGTGTGGCTCAAAGATTGGTGTGGGTGGGATGTGGGACACAAATACTGTTCCAGTGGATCAGGCTTCTCTTGAACTGCACTGGAAACAATGTTTTGGTGAAACAAATAAGTAAGGCTGTAGGGAGGGCTTTCCACTAATTGAAGAATGGAGGATGAGGGTTCGGGAGAGAGAAAATGTAGGCTTACAAAGAAAGTGGATATCACAGCACTACAGGACAACAATGTGGAAGAGAAGGAATTTCTTTTCTAAGGTTAGTGAATCTGAGAAATTCTTTACCCCAGAGGGCTGATGAAGCTGAATCATATTAGTATATTCAGTGCTGAGGTAATCATATTTTAAATCAGTAAAGGAATCAAGGGTTATAGGGAAAAGGCAAGAGATTGAAGTTGAGGATTATCAGATCAGTCATAGTCACATTGAACAGTGGAGCAGACTGGAAGGGCTGAATGATCTACTTCTGCTCCCATGTCTTTCTGGTCTGTGATTGTGTGAAACTTCCAATTGTCTTTATTCATTATCATTAACTGTATATTTTAAACACAGAAAATCAGAAAGCTAATACTGTACATGGGATGAAATTACAGTGCATTTCTTTTCAAGTCTTTTTTCAATTTCTTTTCTCAAAATTTCTTTTCAAATTACAACCTTTATTACCTGGTCTTCAAGAAACATTGTAGTAAAGAAAGTGTAAATGCAATTCAATTATCATTTCTATGAGGTCTGTTGAAAGGTTAATTATGAGGAGAAGACAATACCAGAAAGGTAAAAAAAGGTAATCCAAATCACTTGGTATCTTCCTTTATAAAGTCAACAGAATTTTATAATTAGTATAACTATAATAGACAACTGTTCCCTCAAAGAACAAAATGAACATTTCCCAGATACACTGTGCAAATGGGAAACAGTCAACAAAAGTCATTAATACTACATTAGATTTCACTAGTGAAGTGAGCCAGGATCAATGTTTTGCAGCTTGTAAAATCTTTGAAATGTAATCCAAATATTTGCTGAAATTTATTAAAATATTCTGTCATTAAGGGAATGTTTATGGAGAAGACAATTCAATGCTATGATTTAACAGTCACTGTACTCAGGTCCATTAGGCTAAATTAAGCAACACTAGAATGCAATAGAGCCAAATAAAATCAAAGCATTGTGTAATGGGAAGCTAATCAGTCTATCACAGCTGCACTGTCTCTCTCCAGGATTAATTCACATCATTCACACTTGCATTTCTTTCCAAATTCCTGTAATCTTCTTCTTCAGGTATTTATCTAACATTCTTTCAATAGATACTACTGAATATGTTTCCAAATGTGAATTTTAAGTTCTAATCACACATTTTCTAGTGTATTATTATTGGTTATTTTGTTAAATTGTTAAGTCTGTGCTTTCTGTATTCTTAACTGCTAATCTATTACCTTAATCTTTTTCTTCTTCATCTACATCATCTCGTAATTGTCCCCTAATGGTTGTACACTTTCTCTGACAATCCTTTTAATGTTAATATATCCATTGAAGACTTTTGGGTTGAGTTTAAGAAGCTCCTTTGGCTGGTATTGATGAAAAGATTTTCTAAAATTTGCAGAAGTATGTGTACAAGTTTGTATTTTGGAATGAAAGAGATAATTTTCGAAAACTGTTCTAACTTAGCATATTTCTTCATGAAGACTCCTCCCAGAAGTAAACATGAAAGCAGTAATGTTGCACTGTCTCGTTTTCCCAATTGTATTTTTATTCCATATTAGTGAGCAATCCTCTGAAACATAATTTATTTTGCTGTTCCGGACAGTTTCCGACCCCAAATGGCTACAGTAAAAACCAGCCTCACATTGTTTTTGCAGGCAATTAATTTGCACTGAGGTGCAGAGTGGGATTGTAGGCAAAGTTTCAGATCACCACATCTGCAAGAAGACAAGGAGAAATCACAAATAAAGGCAGATGTTAAAAGGATAACACTCAAACATAGTTGCCACACTCTGATGTATACAGTTGCCAAACACAATTAAGATGTATTGTCAGAGGCATTTCCTTTGTGTAAACAAGTCTGCTTTCGAACCTTTTAAAGATCAATGTTAACCCCTCAAAGTACAGGACCATAACAGATTATCAAATAATATGCATATTGGTGTTTTACTTCCAGGATTCTGCATCAACCACTTTTATCCAAATGCAAATGTAGATAATATTTTTCTTTGACAGCAATGTGAAAGAGAAAATAAGAGGTGACAAAGAGCAGGACAAACTTCTAGAGGAGAGAAGGAGGGAGGAACAAGCTCTTAACTGGAGGCCATATCTGACCAGGTTCTCAGATAGGAAGTGTGTCTAATCCTTCAACTTCAACAAGTTTGTCATGAGGGCCCCAGCCCTTATCAGCAGCTTTAAAGTGACCATTAATAAGAATGAGGAGGAAAGGAGGGACAAACAAAACATCCCCATTCTGGGCTAGTCTATATGTAATAAATACATCTAACCAGATTATCAATGAATGTCATTGATTCCCAATTCACTAACAGTCCCAACTCTTAGCTTCATTCTGTTCATGATTAACTTTATCAGAACACTAAAATGAAAGGTCTCACAAAATAAATTGCAAAATGAATTATGCCCTATCATATGCAACAGTGTAGAATTTAGCTTTGTGCTTTCTGTCTGTGCCTGCTTTCCATATGCTTTTGCCTTAGTACCCCAACCTGTTCAGTGCTCCTTGCATTACTCCTCCAGTGGCCGCAGCATTGTTGGTAGAAAGTTTCTGACTTTCACTGGTGAAGAATACACATAACCTAGTACCGTGAACCAGAGAGGCTCTAAGCTTTGAGGGTCCTGCTTTGAATTGTGCCACCTTGAAGTATGGACAGCAGCAATCTGGGCTCGTTAATGACAAGCGACAGTAAGGTGAATGGGACCATATTAGAGTGGATCTACTGCACTTTCCTGCTCCATCAAGTTACTGCCATTTCCTCAGGGCAACAATTCTAGCAATGAGTCTTCTCCCAATTCCCATTGACTCCAGTTGTCCTTGAAGTCATGCTCAAACAAATACTGTCTGATCTTTGTAGCTCAACTCCTTCCTCTGTGTTTGGACTAAGGTTGTAATGAAGTTAGAATGACCCTGCAGAACTCAAACTGAGCATTAATGAGTGGATTAGTCTTTCTGATGACATTGTTGATTATCCTATCTAGCTAGCGTTCAACAGTAAACAAACAACAGTAATTTACTAGGCTGGACCTGCCCCAATTTTGTACAGGAGACATAGCAGGCAACTTTCCACTTTGTCAAGTAGATGCCAATGTTGTCATAGCACTGAAACACCTTAGGGGCATGGCTAGTTCTGAAACACCATATTATCGCCAGAATGTTGTTTGCTCCAATGGCCTTTACAATTTTCATTGTCTTCAGCTGTTTCTAGATATCAACTGGTTGAAGACTGACATTATGGTTTCTGGAATCTCAGGACAGGTGGAGATGGATTATGCATTTTACAATTTTGGCTCAAGGCTGAAGCACGTGAATTCATCCTGTCTTTGCACCAATGGGCTGGACAGCCCCATCATTGAGTATGGGATATATTTGGAGCTACCTCCATCTATTATCATCCCCCAATGTTCACAACCGAATGTGGCGGAATTGCAAAAGCTTAAATAATTGGATCTATTGGTTATAGGATTATTTAACCTA
>NC_057719.1:33953272-33955755 GCF_004010195.1 Chiloscyllium plagiosum
GGATGTGCAGATTAGTTGATGAAACAAACAATGCATATATAACTCCAATGCATTCACTCTATTCTTGAGCATCTGACCCTGCACATCACAGAATTTGCAGATCATGCACTGGATTAAACAACTATCTCAGAATCCATTGCATGCAATGTTATGCATGGAAGCAAGTTATCCTTGATCCCGAGAGACTGCCTAAAAAGAAGACTGTCATGTCACTGTTTGGGGGTGGTTATTCTGCCTAAATGTATAACAGTGACAACACTTCAGTAGTAATTCTTTGGCTGCAAAGCATTTCAAGGGATTCCGAGGTCTTGGAAGACATAAAATGAATACAAGTCTTTTAATTATTTCAAGTTGGTATTGTTGTAAAGGAATAGTTCCTGAAATAGAGATTAAGGTTCATGGGTGTGTGAGGATCTGCATTTTATCCCCACTGAAGCTGACCCTGGGGAACATGATTGGGCTGAGCATCTGTCAGTGTAGCACTCTCAAATAAAGAATATGAAATAATAAGTACCTTGCTTTCACATCGAGCTAAGTCATACTTTATTTAAGATTATAAGCCAAATTATGCAATATGTATAACTGCACTATGAGAGTTGCAAATTAATTACTATTTAGAGGCTCCTTCTGCAGTTGTAAAATAAGTCTCATATAATTGCAATGTTTAGATATATTAGTGATGCACCTGATGAAAATTTTCTTTGATTTGAATGCTTAAATTGACAGCTTTCCTTTTCAAATTTAATGAGAATTGCAGAATTAATGCATTAGAAATTTTATATTTGATCACAATTCCAGGAAGTTCTATTGAAAGTCCTGAAGGTGGTGTCTTAGGTATCATCAGTAATAACTTCAGCAAAGACTCTCTGTCTGTCATAAGGTAACAGACAAGTTTAATGATACAGCAAGCCCAAGAGCAAGTTTCATAAGTGTCTAGCAATACCCACATCTAATAAAGTGTCAGGCAATGACCATTGTCAACAAGGTAGTCTGACCATCTCCCCTTGACATTTAATCTCACATCATCAACATCTTGAGAGTTACCATTAACCTATCGGATAAATTCTATAACTGCAAAGACTAACGAGGCATTGAGTATGCAATAGCAATTGACTCTTTCTAACTCACCAAAGTCTTTGCTTCAGGTCAGGAATGTGATGGAATATGTAATGATCTTTAATATAGCAATTACAGGAAAGAAAATTTGTAGTTTCCTAATGTCTACAGCATCAGTAATTCATTTGAAAACTGCTTAACAATTTTTTCAGAGCTTGCATTCAATTGTAAAGGGATCTCTTCAATAAATAGTAAAACTGCACCATGTGACCTAATGAAACTTGAACTGGAAACAGCACCAATAGGAAAGAAATTAAGAAGAATTAAGAAATGTGGTCAGATACAAAGAAGAGCTAAACACAGAAAGGAGAACTTCAAGTAAAGCAGCTAGAGAGTGAAGGGATAGATGCTGACACAAGAGAAAGCAGATAGAAACTATAAGAGGAAGTCAGAGAATTCTTGTGAAAAGGAACTCTTTCAGGCAAAAAGACTTGGCAGAAAAGCAAAGTAATAATAGAAGGAAAATCTTTGTAAAATAGTCTGTATCAAGAAGAATAAAGTATTTGACAAGTTAATAGGATTAAAGGCGGACAAATTGCTAGAAAATGATAGTCTACATTCAAGGGTTTTAAAGGGAGTGGCTGGAATAATAAGACATAAGATATAGGAGCAGAAATTAGGCCATTTGGCACATCAAGTCTGCTCCACTTTCAATCATGGCTGGTAGGTTTTTCAAGCCCATTTTCCCGCTTTCTCCCAGTAACCTTTGATCATCTTGGCAATCAAGAACTTATCGATCTCTGTTTTAAATATACTCAATGACCTGGTCTCCGCAGCCTTCTGTTACAATGAATTCCACAGATTCACCAATATGTGGCTAAAGAAGTTTCTCCTTGTTTCCATTCTAAAAGGTCTTCCCTTTACTCTCAGGCTGTGCCCTCGGTCCTTGTCTTTCCTGCCAACAATGGGGGCATTGGTTGTAATGTTTCAGAATTCACTAGATTCTGGGAAGTTTCCAGCAAATTGAAAAACTGTTAATGTTATGTCCCTGTTCATAAAGGGAGGGAGACAGAAAATAGGAAACTATCCGCCAACTCACCTAATCTTTGGAAAATGATAAAGTCCATTATTGCAGTTACTAGCGGTGTTCCGCAAGGATCTGTTTTGGGACCATTGCTATTTGTCATTTTTATAAATGACCTGGAGGAGGGGCTAGAAGGTTGGATGAGCAAATTTGCGGATGATACGAAAGTCGGTGGAGTTGTTGACAGTGAGGAAGGATGTGTCAGGTTACAATGGGATATAGATAAGCTGCAGAGCTGGGCAGAAAGGTAGCAAATGGAGTTCAATGTGGGTAAGTGTGAGGTGATTCACTTTGGTATGAGTAACAAAAAGATGGGGTACTGGGCTAATGATCGGATACTTGG
>NC_057719.1:33955798-33985949 GCF_004010195.1 Chiloscyllium plagiosum
GGTGCAGAGGAGGTTTACCTGGATGTTGCCTGGTATGGTAGGAAGATCGTGTGAGGAAAGGCTGAGGCACTTGGGGTTGTTTTCATTGGAGAAAAGAAGGTTTAGGGGTGACTTGATAGAGGTGTACAAGATGATTAGGGGTTTAGATAGGGTTGACCATGAGAACCTTTTTCCACGTATGGAGTCAGCTATTACGAGGGGGCATAGTTTTAAATTAAGGGGTGGTAGGTATAGGACAGATGTTAGGCGTAGATTCTTTACTCAGCGAGTCGCGAGTTCATGGAATGCCCTGCCAGTAGCAGTGGTGGACTCGCCCTCTTTATGGGCATTTAAATGGGCATTGGATAGGCATATGGAGGATAGTGGGCTAGTGTAGGTTAGGTGGGCTTGGATCGGCGCAACAATGAGGGCCAAAGGGCCTGTACTGCGATGTATTTTTCTATGTTCTATGTTCTATTATTAACAAAGAAATAGCAGTATATGCAGAAAAGAGTAACCCAGTCAAACAGTGTCAACACGATTTGTGAAAGGGAACTCATTGTCAACAAATTTGTTACTCTATGACAAGCAGAGTTGACAAAAGTGAACCCATAAATGTACTGTACTTAGATTTCCAAAAGGCATTTGATAAGATGGTTTAATTCTATTCAATAGGAGCTCACAGTCCTATTGTATTAGCATGGATTGAGGATTGCTTAAAACAGTATACAGAGAGAGTCTGGATTCATAGTTTTTTCTCACGTCAGAAAGACTGAACTATTGGAATCCCACAAGACACACACTGTAGGGATTCTATTCCGTTCTATTCTATGACCTCAACTGTTTACTATCCATATTGATGAGTGTGGTGCTGGAAAAGCACAGCAATTCAGGCAGCATCTGAGGAGCAGGAAAATGGAAATTTTGGGCATAAGCCCTTCCTGATAAAGGGCTTATTTCCAAAAACATCGATTCTGCTGCTCCTCGGATGCTGGCTGACCTGCTGTGCTTTTCCAGCACCACACTCTCAACTCTGATCTCAAGTATCACAGTCCTCACTATCTCCTCTACATATTAATGACTTAGAGAAGAGGAAAGAGTATCATGTCTCTGAATTTGCTGACACTACAAAAATCGTCCAGAGAGCATGTTGTGATGGTGACATAAGGAGTCTGCAAGGGGATACACACAGGACAAAATCTTGGCAGATTTTAAGGAAGGTAAATGTGAGTTAATGCATTGTGGAAGGAGACTATTATTTAAATGAAGAGAGAATCCAAAAAAATGCAGTGTAGAGGGATCTGGGTGCTCTTTTGTATGAAACACAAAAAGCTAACCTGCAGGTGCAGGCTAATTATGAAGGCAAATAGAATTATCACCTTTATTGCTAGAATATTGGAACTTAAAAATAAGGAAGTCTTGTTCCCATTGTACAAAGTCTTAGTGAGGTTGTATCAAGAGTACTACCTACAGTTTTGGTGAGCATATTTTAAAAAGAATATACTAATGTTTTAGATAATTCAGAAGAGATTTACTATCCTCATTATTGGGATGAAGAATTTAATCTATTAAGAGTAGCTAAACAGGTTAGGTTCTTCGTTCACTAGTGTTCACTACTGATCTTATTGAAACATACAAGTTTCTGATGGAAATTTGACAGGGTAGATATTGAGATCTTTTCACTAGTGAGGGAATCTCAAACTAGGGGACATTGTTAAACAATAAGGGATTGCATGTTCAAAACTAAGATGTAAATAGATTTCTTCTTCCATGTGTTAGGGAATGTCCGAAATTCTCTACCCCAGAGAGATCTGGAGGCTAGATCATTGAAACTGTTTGATGAGAAAGCTTTTGAAATGTTCAGAAGTTGAGGGCTATGATGAGTTGATATAAAAGAAGAGTTGAGACCTGGGCCAGGTCAGCCATGATCTTGTTACATAACTGGGCAGGCTTGAGGGCCAAATGAGCTATGCCTGCTCATTTTTTTTTATTCTTCTCATCACAGGCTTGGGTGACTTGGCTGAAAGGTTAATGGAATGTCAGGGTGGTTTCGCAGGAGGGAAGATGGAAGCTGTTCAGATGGAGACAATAGCATCAGCTTCTGTGTTTACAGACAATAGACTGCTAGATTCTGAACTCCCAGGAAGGTGTTGACAATGTCAGGTTGTAAACCTTGTACTTTAATCTTCCCATACACTACCTACTGTAGAACTTGGAATCGAAAGAATAGCTATTCAGCATTTGCACCTGGAGGAAGCATTTATGATTAGTGTTACCATGGAGATGGACTTTAAGAGGGAAAGATTTTCTAAGACATCCCTGAAAACTCACAAATACAGACAATCTGCCAAGACTGGGGAGATAACAGCAGCTGTCGTCTGAGGGTCTTTATAATTTACAGCGCATGAACACATGTGGGAATTTAAGTCACAGAAAATCATAGTCAATGTTTTTATAGAGTTGAAAGAGGTCCTTCAGTCCATCATTTCCCCTGACTATTGACTTCTGTAGTAAGGGCAAAGGTTTATACCCTCTTTATACTCCTCACAGCTTTGTATACCTCAATTAGATTCTCTCTCAATCCCAGCTTATCTAGGCTCTTCACATCTGAATCACTGCAGCCCAGGCAACATCCTGGTGCATTTCTGTGGCACCCTCTCTCATGCAATCATATCCTTCCTGAGGGATGGCGACTAGAACTGCGTAATACTCAAGCTGTGGCCTAACTAGTGTTATATGCATCTCCATTATAACCTTGCTCTTGCATTGGTGCCTTGACTAATAAAGAAAACTATCCCATATGTGTTCTTAAACATCTTATCTATATGTTGCCTTCAAAGGTCAATGCACAATGCAGTCCGTCTGATCCTTGTATTTCCTCGGGTTTACCATTCAACTTGTCCTCCCTTGCCTTGTTAGTCCTCCCAGAATATATAACCTCACACTTATCAGCATTAAATTCCCTTTGCCACTGTTCAGCCCATCTGGGCAGCCCATCTACATCATCCCATAATCTAAGACTTTCCTCCTTGCTATTTACAATACTACCAATTTTTGCTTAATCAATGAACGTACTGATCACATTTCCTACATTCACATCTGGATCATTAATGCACACAAAAAACAGCAAGGGACATATCAACAAATGCAGTAGTATGCAAATTGGCACAGGATTCCAGTCACAATAGCATCCTTCAATCATCACCTTTTGTTTCCTACTTTGAACTCAGATTGAAAAGGACAAGTTCATGAGAATTTGGAAGAAGATAGGATGATTTTCCTGGCTTGTCATAGAGGAAGAATCTAGGGGTTAAACATTAGCAGGATTGGGAAAGGAAGGAATTGGGTCTGGGAAATCAAATGATTCCTCCTTCTGTGAAGTGTACCTGTGTCTGTTTTTGCAGTTGTATTAAGAATAAAAGGTTCTGTTGCTTACAAACATGGTGCTCAATCAATAGTGCTTTCAGCCTGTTTGTTCTGGCAATTCTCAAAAGGTGAGTTCTTGTTGAGTTATTCTTTCTGAAGATTTGATATATTTTTAAATAATCGGTCTCTGGGGGATCATAACAACAGAAATCTAAATGCACTGCATCAACAGCCTTAGAATTTTGATTTTTCTGCGTGCACTCAGTCATCACATAAAAAAAAATTATACTCAGCTTAAAAAAAAACTGATACCCAAGACCTGATTTAAAATCTTAAAATTTGCCAAATGCAATGTTTATTGAAAATGATGGGGACTTTAAGATTAAATTAAGAATCTTCACATATGTTAATGTGGTGTATTTATTGGTGAGAAGTATTCCCTAAAGGGGAATTCCCTGTAGCATTCCCTGCCTGCAGTTACACAGCAGCCCAGGAGATCAATGTTGTGATGTCAATGCCAAATCTCAGAAATAAAAGGTACATGTGCTGTGAAGTATAAAAAGGTGACAATTAAAATAAGAAATGTTTTGTGAACAAAATGTGGGTTTAAATCTGTTGATTTGGAAAATTCTGGAATCTGTAAGTTTCAATTAGATCTCTCCTCATCCTTCTAAACTTCATTGAGTATAAACCAAAAGTCCTCAACCATTCCTCATATGTTAAGCTTTTCATTTCTGGGACCATTCTCTTGAACCTCTTCTGAACACGCTCCAGGGCCAGTAACATCCTTCCTGAGAAATGGGACCAAAAACTGCACACAATACTCCAAATGTGGGTCTGACCAGAGCCTTCGAAGTACATCCCTGCTTTTATATTCAAGTCCTCTCAAAATAATGCTATCATTGCATTTGTCTTCCTAACTACTGACTCAACCTGCAAGTTTACCTTGAGAGAATCCTGGACTAGAACTCCCAAGTCCCTTTGCACTTCAGGCTTTTGAATTTTCTCCCCATTTAGAAAATAGTCCTTGCCTGCCCGCTTCCTCAATGCTACTAGTCCCTCTACCTATCTTTGTATCATCTGCAAACTTAGTCAGAAGGCCTTCAGTTCCTTCAACTAGAATGTTAATGTATAAAGTGGAAAGTTGTGGTCCCAACACTGAGCCTTGTGGAACATCATTTGTCACCGACTGCCATCCTAAGAACGACCCTTTCATCCCCACTCTCTGCTTTCTGCCAGAGCCAAGCTTCTATCCACGCTAGCACCTTGCCCCTAACACCATGAGCCCTTATCTTACTCAGTAGTCTCCTGTGTGGCACCTTGTCAAAGTCACTCTTGAAGTCCAGGTCGATGACATCCATTGGCTCGCCTTGGTTTAACCTGCTCGTTACTTCCTCAAAGAATTCTAACAGATTTGTCAAGCATGATTCAAGTAACTATTCATTTCCTCAGCCGTTTCCTTGTTCCCCACTACTATCTCTCCAGCCTCATTTTCCAGTAGTCCAATGTCCACTTTTGCCTCTCTTTTGCCCTTTATATATCTAAAGAAACTCTTACAGTCTTCCTTTATATTACCAGATGCTTACCCTCATATTTCATCTTCTCCCTCCTTGTTTCTTCTTTTGTTGCCCTCTGTTGGCCTTTGTAAGCTTCCCAATCCTCTGGTTTCCCACTGCCCTTCACCATATTATCTGCTTTCTCTTTTGGTTTTATGGTCTCCCTGACTTCCCTAGTCAGCCATGGTCGCCTCATCCTCCCAGTACTATGCTTCTTTCTCCTCGGGATGAGTCTCTGCTGTGTCTCTTGAATTACTCCCAAAAGCTCCTGCCATTGCTGTTCCACTGTTTTTCCTGCTAGACTCCTCTCCCAGTCAATTCTGTCCAGCTCCTCCCTCATGCCTCTGTCGTTTCCTTTATTCAGCTGTATTACTGTTAACTCTGATTCTATCTTCTCCCTCACAAATTGAAGAGTAACTTCAATCATATTATGATCACCACCTCCTAAGGATTCATTCACCTTAAGCTCCCTTATCACATCCACCTCACTGCACAACACTAAATCCAGTATTGCCTGTTCCCTTGAGGGCTCCACCACAAGCTGCTCCAAAAAGCCATCTTGCAGACATTCCACAAACTCCTTTTCTTGCAGTCCACTGCCAACCTCATTTTCCCAGTCCTCCTGCATATTGAAATTCCCCATGATCAATGTAACTTTCCCTTTCCTACAGATCTTTTCTATCTCCTGGTATATTTTGCACCCCAACTCCAGACTACTATTTAGAGGACTGCACATAACTCCAGTATGGAATTTTTTTGCCTTTGCAGTTCCTCAGTTGTCCCCATACAGATTCTACACCATCTGACGCTAATTTGTTTCTTGCTATTGATTTAATTTCATTTCTTACTAATAAGGCAACCCATCCCTACTTAGTTAAAAGCCCTATCTACAACCTTAGTTATGCCATTCGCTAGGACTCTGGTCGCAGTACAGTTCAGATAAAGACCATCCCATCGGAACAGATCCCTTCTTCCCCAATACCAGTGCCAATATCCCATGAATTCAAACCCATTTCTCCCACACCAATCTTGGAGCCACACATTTACCTGCTTAATCTATCAGTGTAGCCTGTCTTGTGGCATGGTGATAGTGTACCTACCTCTGAGTCAAGAGGTCTGGGTTCATAATTCTGCTGCAGATGTGTCAAATAACATCTCTGAATGGGTTGATTAAAAAAAAAATCTAGCTTGGAGCTAATTGTGAACACGTGATAAATTGTAATTTATTGACAGAACCTGGAAGTGGATTTGCTCCAGCACACTAGACCGAAGAAGACCTGTCATTTCCTACACCTGAAGAGATTGCAGGCAATATTTTTCATCATGAGCAACAGTGTAATGATCTGTCATGCACATACAAAAATGGAGTCAGCCATGTAGATTTGCATTTGACTGTTTGTACAATAGCTGGTGGGCAGCAGTGTGAGATCTACTTGGAGTCACCACCACAAACAGTACAGTCGGCAGTGGGGAAGATCTGAGAATTTAACAATCTTGCAGAACAAAACCTCATGACAATCTTCAAAAAGGAAGAATATTCCAAAGAATGGTAAAGGGGTTTCAGACTTGGTCAGCGTTTGACAGGAGAGTTAGCAAATCCTTTGAGACAGAGAGTTAGTCATTTCAAAGCAGCGAAAGGCTTCATTGTGAGGCAGTAGGCTATTGGAGCAGCCTGCATTCAGAACTGAATGAACAGGTATAAGAGGCTCTGCGGGTAGAGCTCAAAATCTGTGCTAGGCCAGGTGAATATTTAAGATAATGCATTAATCCAGGCTGAGAAAACAAGAAGTTAAAAAGTTACTGACAGCTCAAATTGAACATCACTGAGGGATGTAAATAAGTGGAAGAGACAGTGGGCTGTATATTGTGATCTCCTGCTTCACGTAATTTTGGCAAGAAGTTTTGTAAAATATTTTGGGCAGCCAGTCTACCGCCTTCTAACCTATTTTCGACAATACAGGGATTGGGTAAGGTTCCCTTTCATCCAACCCGTCTTTGACCTGCTGGGGGCCATTAGTCATTCAATTGTTTGCCACTTAAGCCCTCAATCTGCCTCCTCTGCCACAAAGCTCTGGGAAATGGAAATATGAAAAATGTTATTTTTTTACAACTTTTTTAAAACAACAGGAAAGGGAGGACATATCATTTAAACTGTATTCTATACACATCAAAGGAAAACTCCCCTGAGTCCCAAGATGTTTGCTTATCATTGATCCCACGCTTGGCCTTATAGACATTCTCCCCCCCTGTGTTTCATACTTCCCATCCTGAAGGGGAAGGGGTTAACAGAATCTTGATGTCATTAATGATCTCCATGGAACAAAATTAAAAGTATCTGGATGCTGGAAATCTGAAGCAAAAGCAGAAAGAGTTGGAGATCTGTAGCAGGTCTGACAGCATCTGTGGAGAGAAAGCAGAGTCAACGTTTGAGGTCCAGTGATCCTTCTCAGGAAAGAAAATGATCTCTGTGGGCCTTGTCACAAGACATACTGCCTTCTGCAAATGCCTATCAGTCAGAGGACAGCAGCTCTCAAGGGCAGGGCTTCCTGTCCCTTGAGAAGTGGAAGTTCAAGCCTCAAATTATTTCAGCACACCCAAACTTTTACCAACAAGGCCTCTTAAAAAAAATGCCACTCAGTTTTAAACCTATTGTTTTGTATTATACCTGATAGTTAATATGCCAGTATACTTTTAAGATAGACAGGATGGCAAAAAACCTATCAGAGACATGCTCATACTGTCATCACTGTATCATTACATGTGACATAGAGTCATAGAGATGTACAGCATGGAAGCAGATTCTTCAGTCCAACCCATCCATGCCGACCCGATATCACAACCCAATCTAGTCCCACTTGCCAGCACCCGGCCCATATCTCTCTAAACCCTTCCTATTCATAAACCCATCCAAATGCCTCTTAAATGTTGCAATTGTACCAGCCTCCACCACTTCCTCTGGCAGCTCATTCCTTTTACAAAACACCCTCTACGTGAAAAGGTTGCCCCTTAGGTCCCTTTTATATCTTACCCCACTCACCCTAAATCTATGCCCTCTAGTTCTGGACTCCCTACCCGAGGAAAAAGACTTTGTCTATTTATCCTATCCATGCCCCTCATGATTTTGTAAACCCTCAGCCTCCGATGCTCCAGGGAAACAGCCCCACCCTGTTCAGCCTCTCCCTATAGCTCAGATCCTCCAACCCTGGCATCATCCTTGTAAATCTTTTCTGAACCTTTTCAAGTTTCACAACGTCTTTCTGATAGGAAGGAGACCAGAATTGCACGCAATATTCCAATAGTGGCCTAACCAATGTCCTGTACAGCCGCAACATGACCTCCCAACTCCTGTACTCAATACTCTGGCCAATAAAAGAAAGCATATCAAACGCCTTCTTTACTATCCTACCTACCTGCGACTCCATGTTCAAGGAGCTATGAACCTGCACTCCAAGGTCTCTTTGTTCAGCAACACTCCCTAGGACCTTACCATTAAGTGAATAAGGTAAAACCAAGGGCTGCAGATGCTGGAAACCAGATTCTAGATTAGAATGGTGCTGGAAAAGCATAGCAGGTTAGGCAGCATCCGACGAGCAGGAAAATCGACGTTTCAGGCAAGAGCCTTTCATTTGGAATAGAGTGAATAAGTCCTGCTAAGATTTGCTTTCCCAAAATACAGCACCTTGCATTTATATGAATTAAACTCCATCTGCCACTTCTCAGCCCATTGGCCCATCTGGTCAAGATCTTGTTCTAATCTGAGGTAACCCTCTTCGCTGTCCACTACACCTCCAATTTTGGTGTCATCTACAAACTTACTAACTGTACCTCTTATACTTGCATCCAAATCATTTAGGTAAATGACAAAAAAGTAGAGGACCCAGCACCAATCCTTGTGGCACTCCACTGGTCATAAGCCTCCAGTCTGAAAAACAACCACCACCACCACCCTCTATCTTCTACCTTTCGAGCCAGTTCTGTATCCAACTGGCTAGTTCTCCCTGTATTCCATGAGATCTAACCTTGCTAATCAGTCTCCCATGGGGAACCTTGTCGAATGCCTTACTGAAATCCATATAGATCACATCTACTGCTCTGCCCTCATCAATCTTCTTTGTTACTTCTTCAAAAAACTCAATCAAGTTTGTGAGACATGATTTCCCACACACAAAGCCATGTTGACTATCCCGAATCAGTCCTTGCCTTTCCAAATACATGTACATCCTGTCCCTCAGGATTCCCTCCAACAACTTGCCCACCAACGGGGTCAGGCTTACCGGTCTATTGTTCCCTGGCTTGTCTTTACTGCCCTTCTTAAACAGAGGCACCACGTTTGCCAACCTCCAGTCTTCTGGCATCTCACCTGTGACTATTAATGATACAAATATCTCAGCAAGAGGCCCAGCAATAACTTCTCTGGCTTCCCACAGAGTTCTCGGGTACATCTGATCAGTTCCTGGGGATTTATCCACTTTAACCATTTCAAGACATCCAGCACTTCCTCCTCTGTAATCTGGACTTTTGCAAGATTCACCATCTATTTCCCTACAGTCTATATCTTCCATATCCTTTTCCACAGTAAATACTGATGCAAAATATTCATTTAGTATCTCCCCCATTTTCTGTGCCTCCACACAAAGGCTACCTTGCTGATCTTTGAGGGACCCTATTCTCTCCTAGTTGCCCTTTTGTCCTTAATATATTTGTAAAACCCCTTTGGATTCTCCTTAATTCTATTTGCCAAAGCTATCTCATGTCCCCTTTTTGCCCTCCTGATCTCCCTCTTAAGTATACTCCTACTGCCTTTATACTCTTCTAAGGATTCACTTGATCTATCCTGTCTATACCTTACATATGCTTCCTTCTTTTTCTTAACCAAACCCTCAATTTCTTTAATCATCCAGAATTTCCTATACCTACCAGCCTTTTCTTTCACCCTAACAGGAATATACTTTCTCTGAATTCTCGTTATCTCATTTCTGAAGGTTTCCCATTTTTCAGCTGTCCCTTTACCTGCCAACATTTGTCCCCAATCCGCTTTTCAAAGTTCTTGCCTAATACAGTCAAAATTGGCCTTTCTTCAATTTAGAACTTCAACTTTTAGATCTGGTCTATCCTTTTCCATCACTATTTTAAATCTAATATAATTATGGTCACTGGCCCCAAAGTGCTTCCCTACTGAGACCTCAGTCACCTGCCCTGCCTTACTTCCCAAGAGTAGGTCAAGTTTTGCACCTTCTTTAGTCGGTACATCCACATACTGAATCAGAAAATTTCCTTTTACACACTTAACAAATTCCTCTCCATCTCAACCCTTAACACTATGGCAGTCCCAGTCTATGTTTGGAAAGTTAAAATCCCCTACCATAACCACCCTATTATTCTTACAGATAGCTGAGATCTCCTTACAAATTTGTTTCTCAATTTCCCTCTGACTATTAGGGGGACTAGAATACAATCCTAATAAGGTAATCATCCCTTTCTTATTTCTCAGTTCCACCCAAGTAACTTCCCTGGATGTATTTCCAGGAATATCCTCCCTCAGCACAGCTGTAATGCTATCCCTTATCAAAAATGCCTTTTGAAAATCTTTTGAGGTTTAGTAACTCATCCTGATCTGGTGATCACATAGCTGTCCGGAGAGGTGGACGTTGTCCCCTGTTGCATTTGTTTGACTACTTGGTTGTTGCGCTACTGGTTGCTGTCATTCCACATCACACATACATCATTGTCAGAATGTTCTTTCCCATTCTCTTCATGCATGACTGATTTGCTGTATATTAATCAAAGCTGGCTTCTGTTCCTTTTCAAGGGTGCACTATGATCAGTAGCCACTTCTTATGATCTGGTCTGGCTGCGTATGCGAGAAATATTTGCTGGCATGCCCAAGTTACTAACTTTGTATTACTAACTTGCGCACTCCGTCCCATGAGTACTTGTCATAAAATAAGGCAAAGCATTGTGGATGCTGGAGATCTGAAACAACAACAGAAGTTGCTGGAGAGGCTCAGCAGAGTTAATGTTTCATGTCCATTTACTCTTCTGATGAAATCTTAACCCAGCTTTCTTCTCAAAGATGCGGCCAGACCTGCACAGTTTCTGTAGCAATCTTTGATTTTTTAATTAATTGTGGTATCCACTTTTTTTTAATCTCTTTCATTCTCCTCTGTCTTGGAAGAATGTCCCACTAGAAATTGCTAGACAAGGCTGTTCTCATTTACTTTCCAAGCATAAGTTGTGTTGGGGATGATTCTCCCTTCCCCATTGGTTTTGCACAAAATGCAGCAATGCAACTTGAAAATCTTGTTTTGTTGCATGACGCATTATTATACTTGATTTGAAAATACATGCCATACGCTCTGCTGGATCATTTCAGCTTATATAGTGGGATGAAGATGATATAATATGGATCTATCCGTACTCCATAATGTCATGAAATGGTTGCCAGGAATCAGCAGTCCATTGTTAGACACTATAACTATTCCAGGATACTGAATAAACTAAAATAGTGCTGATTGTGCCAGTAATGGTTGTGTTCACTTTGTTTAACAATGCAAAATTATACAACATAATCTATCACAACGTTGTCATTTTTGATGCACTATGAATAATTTTGGTTTCACTCAAGTCCAAACGGTGTTGTCGTAGAGGCTTCCTTCATTGCTGGAACAGATACATTTTGGCACACTTCATGTCTATATTAACAACTTGTTGAATATCCTGATACATCCCTGACCTATACTCAGGCATATGCTTACCATTGTGTGTTCAAGCCCTGTATGCACCTCGTGCAATATGGATTTGCTATCTTACAAAATGCCTTTGGAATTCAGACTTATTTGCCCTTGAAACAAACTTGTCATGAAAGATCACAAGTTCATGTCTGGATGGACAAAATGAACAAATGTTTTCAGGTATTCTTTAATACTGTCAGGCTATTCCTGGATAATGATTTTTTAAATAGATCTTACAGTTGCTTATCTTCAGCAGTGTTCAAATTGGCTCTGGTCAAAATATAAAAGGAGAAAGTGAGGACTGCAAATGCTGGAGGTCAGAGCTGAAAAAATGTGTTGCTGGAAAAGTGCAGCAGGTCAGGCAGCGTCCAAGGAGCAGGAGAATCGACGACGTTTCGGGCATAAGAAGGGCTTATGCCCAAAACATCGATTCTCCAGCTCCTTGGATGCTGCCTGACCTGCTAGGCTTTTCCAGCAACACATTTTTCAGCTCAAAATACAAAAGATCAATTTTGAGAATGAATTCAACTTCTAGTCATGAGCATCAATGTGTAAATCAAAAGGAATATTTTGGTGTTGTGTGGGTTGGATAATTTGCTCAACATTTGCTGGCGTGGCATGGTAGCTCCGTGGTTAGCACTGCTGCCTCACAGCACCAGGGACACAGGTTCGATTCCAGCCTCAGGTGACTGTCTGTGTAGAGTTTGCACATTCTCCCTGTGCCTGTGTGGGTTTCCTCCTACAGCCCAAAGATGTGCAGGTCTGGTGAATTGGCCATGCTAAATTGTCCATAGTGTTAGGTACGTTAGTCAGAGGGAAATGGGTTTGGGTGGGTTACTTTTCAGAGGGTTGGTGTGAACTGGTTGGGCCAAAGGACCTATTTCCACACTGTAGGGAATCAAATCTAATCTAAAAACATGGAAGATGCAGCCTTCCTGGTAGCCAGTTTATTTCTCATGGGTTTTTTTTCATTCACACATAGGACATCAAAATCAGTGGCAAGACCAGCATTTACTGACTGTCCCTAGTCACCCTTGAATGGTTGGTTGTAAGCTGCTGCCTTGAACTGCTGCAATCCATGTGCTGCAGAGGTAGACCCACAATGCCCTTAAGGAGATAAGTCCAGGATTTTAACCCAGCACAGTGAAGTAACAGTGATAAATTTCCAAGTCAGGATGGTGAGTGTTTTGGAGGGGCACTTGCAGGTGGTGTTGTTCCCATGTACCTGCCGTCCTTGTACTTTTAGATGGTATGGTCATGAGTATGGAGAATACTGTTTAAGGAGACTTAGTAAATACTTCCACTAATTTGCAGAATTGCGTTGAGGTCTGAGATTTTTTTTAGATTAGATTACATTACAGTGTGGAAACAGGCCCTTCGGCCCAACAAGTCCACACCGACCCGCCGAAGCGCAACCCACCCATACCCCTACATTTATCCCTTACCTAACACTGTGGGCAATTTAGCATGGCCAATTCACCTGACCTGCACATCTTTGGACTGTGGGAGGAAACCGGAGCACCCGGAGGAAACCCACGCAGTGTTTCAGCTTCTCATTAAATATGTTAATTTTCAGAATAATGGTGTTTTTGTCTGATTTCACAAGAATATTTGAATGCTGCTGATCATCACCAAAACTCTGTAACATAATTAACACACATGATAAGGTCTCACAGTGATTTTGCTCAGCAGAGTTTTCTTTTTTTGCAGCAGGTATTCCAGGAGACATAAGAATCCTGGTATTTCTCTTTTCAGGGCTGTAAATGGAGGTGGTCCATAGTTTGTGCATGTCCCTGACCACTTAACTAACTAGCTTCCTGCATTGAAATCAGATTTTAAATTCCCTGATGTTGGGAACCTAGAATGTCGAGATTAGCCAAGGTAAAAGCAGGTTTGTTTTCAGTGCTTTTCTTTTGAATAGCCAGTGTATCCCTTTTGGAAAGCTGAGATAGCATTAAAGATGTGATCTCAGAATACTTTCATGGAAGGGTCAGTCACTTTTGGGGCAGGGATTTGTGAGTGCATTAGGGATCCTTCAGATACTCATCAGGTGCCAACTGGGGTTGTTAACTGTGGTGAAGACTGTGCAAAATGTGCAATAACACATTAGAACTGTCTAACTTGTCAAGAACTGTCTAGAAATGTTAAAAAGTCAACTAGTGTTTTTCTAATGAGTGTTTTTCTCAAAACTGTGTAATCTTCAAAATAGAATTTTAAGTAATAGACTGGTACTTTTTCTTCTATGAGTACATCCAGATGTTCAATGAGGTTCCAGATAGCCAAGAGGTAAAAAGTGGTGAATGGATGTCAGTGCAAAATTAGCATAGTTGTAAGAGGGGACAATGGGTAGAGGACATTATGTTAACCATAAGACCATAAGACACAGGAGTGGAAGCAAGGCCATTCGGCCCATCGAGTCCATTCTGCCATTGAATCATAGCTGATGGGCATTTCAACTCCACTTACCCACACTCTCCCTGTAGCCCTTAATTCCTTGAGAGTTCAAGAATTTATCAATCTTTGTCATGAAGACATTTAACATCCCAGCCTCCACTGCTCTCTGTGGCAATGAATTCCACAGGCCCATTACTCTCTGGCTGAAGAAATGTCTCCTTATTTCTGTTCTAAATTGACCCCCTCTAATTCTAAGGCTGTGCCCACAGATCCTAGTCTGCCCACCTAACAGAAACAACTTCCCAGTGTCCACCCTTTCTAAACCATGCATTATCTTGCAAGGATCTATTAGATCTCCCCTCAACTTTCTAAACTCTAACGAATACAATCCCAGGATCCTCAGCCGTTCATTGTATTTTAGGCCTACCATTCCAGGGATCATCCATGTGAATCTCTGCTGGACATGCTCCAGTGCCAATATATCCTTCCTGAGATGTGGGGCCCAAAATTGGACACAGTATAGGCCTAACTAGAGCTTTATAAAGTCTCAGAAGCACACCACTGCTTTTATACTCCAACCTTCTTGAGATAAATAACAACATTACATTCGATTTCTTAATCACGGACTCAATCTGCAAGTCAACCTTTAGAGAATCCTGGACTAGCACTCCCAGATTCTTTTATACTTTGGCTTTATGAAATTTTTCACTGTTTAGTAATTAGTCCATGCCTGTATTCTTTTTTCCAAAGTGCAAGACCTCGCATTTGCTCACATTGAATTTCATCAGCCATTTTCTGGACCACTCTCCTAAACTGTCTAGATCCTTCTGTAGCCTCCCCACCTCCTCAGTACTATCTGCCTGTCCGCCTAACTTCGTATCTTCGGCGAACTTCGCCAGAATGCCCCCAGTCCCTTCATCCAGATCATTGATATATAAAGTAAACAAAGTAAACTAGTTTGATATGGATACAGCATGGTGAATGTGGATGAGGGGGCCAATGAGGAAGAAGGGCTGAAGGAATATTTTATATTTCACCCCTTTTAGGAGAAGTAAGGTACCCTTCTGGTCCCAGGATATTTCTGGGGTGGATGTAAGGTGACTCCCAAAGGGGGAGGGGAGATATCAATTGGGGTTGTGAAAAGACATGACTGTGCGTAAAATGTGTATAAACTCTTTGGGATTACCAACTATATAAATGCAACTGTCCATTAAAAAATCAAGTTTAAAAAGAAACTAGATATTTCACTGTTTGTTCAATTAAAGCCGTAATAGGATTTGTGCTGCATGACTGATTACTCAAACATGATTTTTGTAACAAGCTGCCTATACAATGAACATTTTGTTGGATAGTGCTAACTGTTTGTTAAATGGAAACCTTAGTTGATATAAAGGATTAAGCATTGAACAGCCAGGTGTTTGTTTCCTTAAAGGATTAGTTGAAGGAGTTTCAATGTACTACTCTTTTCATTCAATGATTGCATATTTTTTCAATAATAGCATCACCAGTAGACACCATCAGCATGCCTGCTGAAGTTTGCGCATGATGGATACCAGGTTGGTTGGCTTGGAGAGAGAAGGCAAAGGGTGGAGAGGGTTTGAGTTAGCATTTGACCACAGGGATGATTGGGGACATAGTGTCACATAGGGGTGTGGGGGACAATGGACAATTGGTGTATGGATGGGTCATGGGGATTGTGGGGATAAATGGGCAGAAATGAACAAGATGGAGGTTTTATGTTTTAATCTTTATTTGTAAACTTTGATCACCAGTGCTGAGCCCCGAAGGCAGGCTTTCTGTCCAGCTGCATCACAAACGGACTATTTCTCAGGTTCTTCCCAGATTGCCTGCTGGACTCCAAATCCCACGGACCACCTTGCAGAAGTGCAGGAGGCCATATTTGAAAGATTGGGTTCATGGGTCTGGATTTTTCCCTCTCCCACTCCCACCAGAACATAAAGCATGATTTAACTATGAAAGCAAGCGCAAAAGCAAGAGGGACGTCTGCTCAGTGGCAGCTCTGATTTTCCTGCATCATTGCATTCTTCTCAGCTCTCTTACACACCTCACATTTAAAAATACCAGGCAAAAAGCAGCACCAACATTTTAGTGATGCCTCCCTGGAGATTCTCCTCAAAGCTGTCCAGGAGCGAAAGGAAGTTTTTTTTCCTGATGAGTGGGAATAAGAGACCATCTTGACTGACAAAGGTCAGCCTTGACAGAGGTGATTGCAGAATTCAGCATCTCTGAGTAGCTCAAGAGAACCTGTCTCCAGTGCCACAAAAGGATGAATGCAGTGCTATGCTCTGTCATGGTATATACCACTGTCTACTCAATGCTTCATGTTCCAAGGAGAGAGAGTTATCTTTATAAAGTCATCACTGCTGATGACTGTCACATAGAAGGTTGGGTTCCTGACATTTCTGTCAGATACCTCGTGTAATGAATATCTGTCCCTTCACTGCAGCTACTAATGGAATATTACTGGCACTACAGTAATACTAGGAGAAAGTGAGGACTGCAGATGCTGGAGATCAGAGCTGAAAATGTGTTGCTGGAAAAGCGCAGCAGGTCAGGCAGCATCCAAGGAGCAGGAGAATCGACATTTCAGGCATGAGCCCTTCTTCTGGAATACAGTAATACTGCCACCCACATAATCTGTCAGGATTCACACTTAAAACATTAAAGGAGCTACAACAATCAGCAACTCACTCACCAGCAGGTCATTGACCTCCATCACACCCAGAAGAATGTATACATCTGGTACTTTTTTTAAAAGCTTGTACTGAACAAGGACACAATTACAAAGGATGTTTTTTTTTCAGTTTCAGTTCTGCCTCGCTGTCCTGGTCAGCTTTGTTGGCATCAATTTGGGCAGGTTTGCTGACCAATCAGACTCCCTTCACCCCCATCCCCACCATCTCCACCCTCCCCACCCTCAACATTAAATGTCAAACAAGCCATGTAAAATTGAGCTGATTAATAGAGATGGGCTTCACCTCTAACACAAAGCATTTAGAGAAATAGAGTCATAGAAATGTAGAGCACAGAAACAGACCCTTCGGTCCAACTCGTCCATGCCGACCAGATATCCTAAATTAATCTTGTCCCATTTGCCAACATGTGGCTCATATTCCTTGAAACCCTTTCTATTCATTAACCATCCAGATGCCTTTTAAATGTTGTAATTTTACTAGCCTCCACTACTTCCTCATTACATGCACACACCACCCTCTGCATGAAAAGGTTGTCCTTTAGGTCCCTTTTAAATCTTTCCCCCTCACCTTAAACATATGCCCTCTCATTTTCCCCTCCCATCCCAGGGTAAAGACCTTGTCTATTTACCCTATCAATGCTCCTCATGATTTTTTAAACCTCAATAAGATCACCCCTCAGCCTACAGCGCTCCAGGGAAAATATCCCCAGTCTATTCAGCCTCTCCCTATAGCTCAAACCCTCCAACCCTGACAACATTCTAGTCATTTCTTTCCCAACCCTTTCAAGTTTCACAACATCCTTCCGAAAGAAGGGAGACCATAACTGCACACAGTATTCCAAAAGTGGCCTAACCAATGTCCTGTACAGTTGCAACATGACCTCCCAACTCCTATACTCAATGCACTGACCAATAAGGTCAAGCATACTAAAGGCCTTCTTCACTATCCTATCTACCTGTGATTCCACTTCTAAGGAACTATGAACTTGCACTCCAAGGTCTCTTTGTTCAGCAACACTCCCCAGGACCTTATCATTAAGTGTGTACATCCTGCCCTGATTTGCCTCTCCAAAATGCACCACCTCCCATTTATCTAAATTAAACTCCATCTGCCACTCCTTGGCCCATTGACCCATCTGATCAAGATCCCGTTGTACTCTGAGGTAACCTTCTTCGCTATCCACTGCACCTCCAATTTTGGTGACATCTGCAAACTTGCTAACACTAACTCCCATGTTCACAATAAAATCATTTATAGAAATAATGAAAAGTAGTGGACCCAGCACCAATCCTTGTGGCACATTGCTGGTCACAGGCCTCCAGTCTGAAAAGCAATCCTCCACCACCACCTTCTGTCTTCTACTTTCAAACAAGTTCATATCCAAATTGTTCGTTCTCCCTCTATTCCGTGTGATCTAACCTTGCTAACTAGTCTACCATGAGGAGCCTTGTCAAGCGCCTTATTGAAGTCCTTATAGATCATGTCCACTTCTCTACCCTCATCAATCCACTTTGTTACTTCTTCAAAAAACTCAATCATGTTCATGAGACATGATTTCCCATGCGTAACACCATGTTGACTATCCCTAATAAGTCTTTGCCTTTCCAAATACATGTGAATCCTGTCCATCAGGATTCCTTCCAACAACTTGCCCACCACTGATGTCAGGCTCACCGGTCTATAGTTCCCTGGCTTTTCTTTACCATCTTAAATAGTGGCACTGCATTAGACAACCTCTAGTCTTCCCCCACCTCGACTGTGGCTATCGCTGATACAAATACCTCAGCAAGGGGCCCAACAAAGGAGCAACCTTTTAAGATCATAGAGTCATCCAGCACTTAAAAAGCCCTTTGGTCAGTGCAGGCTCTGTGGGCCAATGTACACCAATCCCACTTTTCTCGATATTTTTGTTGTGAAGAAGTCCCATAGACTGAGCTGTTCATGAGTATCCAAAGGCATACTAATGAATACAAACAGGTTGTTGACCATGAAGGTCAGGAAAACCAACCTGCCTGAAAAGATCTGAGAATGTCATAGCAAACTTTAACCCATTACCAAGAAAGATTCTTTTATAGACCGGGTGGGAGTGAAAAATCATGTCCACTCTTTCCAAGGACAATTCCTTTTAAATACTTATAAATTTTAGTAGGTGTTCATGTTAACATTGGAATATTGATTTTATGTATGCAACTATTAGATTTTTGGGTCTTAAACTGTCTAATGTAAGTCTCATTGTCAACTTAATTGACGTCTTAAAAGGAAAATTCTCAGCATAGGACCATTGCTGGTGTAATTATTTACCATGCTGAAAATGTGTTGCTGGAAAAGCGCAGCAGGTCAGGCAGCATCCAGGGAACAGGAGAATCGACGTTCCCATGCCTAGTTGTTTTTGAGATGATGATGGTGCACTCCCATTCTTGAATCACCGTCTTATCCTGGCAGCAAGGAGCTAACAGCAAAATATCTCAAAGTTATCACTATCAAAAGTTTATGAATTCAACAGCAACTTGGATGCTGTCAAATTAGGCAAAAGTAACTTTTACAATCGGTTCGAGTATAATAAAAGAAAAGAGCAGAAGGAAGCAATGTCTTGAATTAAAACAAAACTTCGTCAAGAAATAGAATTCAGTAAAATAACAAGGATATGATGACATATGACCCAATGTCCTTGGGCCTTCTTGAAGAATCCTTAGCTCTATTTAAACCTTCCTTAGTATATTTATTTAAAACTATTGGTTGTTGTATCGGTCCATAACAATAAAAGGATATAGCCAAAAAATAACAAATGGGATTATATCAGTGTCTGATTTGTGGTTGCATTAAGATATTTGCTGCCATATATACCATACCAACAGGTGTATGCAGCACTAATGCATACAAACTATAGTCTTGCCCAAAAGAGTTTCAAGCAGAAAAAAGACCATCAACACTACTTTCTGCACAAATCCTATCCCAAAGCATTTAACAACAGGCATTCCTTCATTTTTCAAATCTGTAACACACCATCTGTACATTATCTCCCAAAGTAATAATAATACTAAGCTGCGGAAATTGTGAATTGTGAGGATGACACTGAGCAGCTTCACAGGAACATTGACAAGTTGCCCAAAATGGGCAGACACCTGGCAGATAAATTTCAATGCAGAAAAATGTGAAATAAGGCATTTTGGTAAAAGAAGCATGGAGGGACAATATAAGCTCAATGGTCTGACTTTTTAAGGGGAGTACAAGAGCAAATGGACCTCGTGGTCACATGCATGAGTCTCTGAAGGTGGCAAGGGTAGTTGGAGCAGAAAGTTTCAGAAAGTTGTTAAGAAGGCTTGTAGGATCTTTTGTTTGATAAATACAGTATAAAAGCAAGGAAGAAATGCTTTAGCTCCTCAAATTATTGGTTAATATTGAACTATTTGGAGTATTGCATTCAGTCCTTGGCATCTTATTTAAGGAAGAATGTGAAAGCAAAGAAGATTTTCTGGAATGTTACCAGGAATGAGGGATTTTAGATACAAGGCAAGATTGGAGAAAATGGATTTATTCTCCTTGAAGCAGAGAGAGTTAAGAGGTGGCCTTATTGTCCTTATGAACAATTTTGACAGGGTAAAGAAGGGTGTTAGGTTTCCACTAGTTGGTATGTCAGTAACTAGGGGTCACAATTTCAAGATTGTCAGCAAAACAACTAGCAGTGAGATGAGGACAAACATCTTTCCTCTGAGTTATTTTTACTTTGAATGCACTGCCTGAGAGGGTAGTGGAGGTGCGTCCCACAGGATGTTTCAAAGAGAGTAGGATATTTGGAAGTGAGGGATTTAGGAGGCTATGGAGGAGACAGGACTGGAGAATGGCATTAGCTAGATATCCTCTTTCAGGAGTAATACAGCCACAATGGATGATTGGCCTCCTTCTGTCCTGTAAAATTCTACGATTCTTTAACCTACTGTTATTTTAATATAAAGTAGTAAACCAATAAAGAAACCTTTAAATTATTTCATCCTAGATGGTTAAAATCTCACTTTTTAGATTAGAATCAATCTAAACATCATGGCATAGACAGAGAACATAAGGGGCTAGCACCTTCAACATATTGTCTAGCTATCACCATTGTTAACAGCTAACCCGAGAATGCAACTTTAAAAAAAAGGTTTTGTGATTTACACATGAAAGAAGTGAAACTATCACTGTATTCTAACAGATGAAAGGCTTAACAGACAATCAATTTTTCAATGTATAATTTCAGTTACATCACACTGTAAATTTTTGCTATAAATTCTGAGTTACGATCGAGCCCTCCACTATCATCTGATGAAGGAGCATCGCTCCGAAAGCTAGTGTGCTTCCAATTAAACCTGTTGGACTATAACCTGGTGTTGTGTGATTTTTAACTTTAGATGGTTAAAGATTGCAATAAAGGGCACTGGTGTCAATTTTCCAGATTTTTTCACTAATTACCTACACAATGTTTAATATTGCTTTCAATAATGTACATGCAGTTTATAAAGATGCATTTACTATTTCTACAATTAATGAGGTCTTTATATTCCATGATTAGTTCTAACAATTCACCATCCTTATTTTTAAAATGGCTGTAAATGAAGAGTGGTTATCATCTAATGTGCTTACTAAATCAAAATACAATGAATAAATGGATTAACTAGCCCATTTTATTACACTTTCAACTGGAACATAGTCACTAGCAGCAATAAAAAAAGTCAAATATGATTCCAGCAAGGAAAAATAAGCAGACTTGTGGGTTTGAGGTTCACAACAAGTGAGAATTCTAGTAGGTCCTGCAATTGATTAATTAGCTCTCTTTCAAAATTGGCATCCTGTCAGGATCTTGAAGCAAACTACTGCATATGCTGCAATTAGCTTTCCCTATGGAACTGGACAAATGACGGTATTCCAAAAGCAGGTCTACAGAGAATTGATTTGGTTAATTATGCAGCCTCGAGGCTTATGCACTCAACTGATGATTCTTGTAACTTACCAGGTTCAAAGTTTATAATGATCAAAAGTGTTTAGTCTATTAATGTGGACAGCACCAAAAACATGTCTAGAAAGCAAATAATAGCACATTATGGCTAAAAGGCAACTGACTATCAAATGGTTGGTAGATGAGCATTGTTTGACTTGAGTTAGCAACGATACAGCTAAGTAAGTTAGGATATCAGTCAATTTGATAAGAATCAGTAAATTGAGCATGCATTTGGCCTTCAAGCTAAACTGCCTGACAAATTTGTCTTTCGTTTAGTGATTTTCTAATTTATAGTTTCATCTCATTCTTGTGAACTGAATTATTTATTTCCTGTGTAAATTTTTGAGCTTCCATACCCTGATGGAGCATCAGGCACATCAGTAAATTTGGGCATGCTGCCTTTGTTTTTCTAACACATGTTGTTGGAATGAATTTTAAATTCCAGTGCAGCATCTGACAAAATATTTGCTAAGGTACATGAGCCATCAGGTGCAAGGTGGACTGACTCTTCATTAGACGAGGTACTGAATGCAAAAACAGGGGCGTAATGCTCGACCCATGTAAAAACACTGGCTAGGCCCCAGCTGTGGTTTCATGCACTTTACAAAAGGACACAATTGGCCTTGAGTTAATACAGAGAAGATTGACAAGAATATGACTACGTCTTGAAAATTACAACGGAGGCAAGATTGAATAGGTTAGTGCTGTTTTCCTTAGAATAGAGGAGTCTGAGGAATGACTTAATTGAAGTGTACAAAATTGTGATGAGAGTGGGCATTGCTTCACCTGGTGGAGAGGTCAATTTCCAGGGAGCACAGAGTTCAAGTGTATGATAGAGGATTAGAAAGAACATGAGAAAAAATGTTTTCATCCAGAGAGGAAGTGTGTGGCTAGAATCACTGCTCAGTTCGGTGGCAGTAACCATTGATTCATTTAGATGTGTACCTGAAATTCTGAATGGTTAGTTTATTCAGGCAGTGCAGACATGATGGGTTGAATAGTCTCTTTCTGCCAATAACATTTCTATTATTTTGTTAATGGTGAACTTAATCACTGGGCACCCAGAAAATTGATATTTGATCCATTGCTACTAGACAGCATCTCAAACTGCTTCCAGTTGATATTAGTAACATAACTAAAGATCATCTTGCAAAAATAATAAAAATGTGAAAATAGGGAAACTGGTTAAAAAGAGATGCTAGGCGAAAGTGAGGATTGCAGATGCTGGAGGTCAGAGTCAAGATTAGAGTGGTGCTGGAAAAGCATAGCAGGTCAGGCCGCATCCGAGGAGCAGGAAAATCAACATTTCGGGCAAAAGCCCTTTCATCAGAAATCCTGACCTGCTGTGCTTTTCCAGCACCATTCTAAAAAGAAATGCTGTTGAAAAGTTTTTTTTAGCTGACACTCATCAGGGCACTCTCAAGAATACCAGATTTCAAATGGAACAATAATTTATACTGCATGAGAAACAGAGTGCTGAAAGGTTGCCATACAAACTCTGATCGGGGGGTTGCATGGAGAATGCACCAGGGAATAGTTATATTGAAAACATTGTGTAAATTCGAAAAAGTCAAGTCAATTGTGATGTTCCAATGGGAAATATATCAGGAAGCAGTGTCCCCCAACCTTTTGTTTAATTAAAAATCCCTGTTCACAGTCAAATTTTTGTCATCTGTGGAGGATTGGGTCCTCTGGAAAATAAATAGGAAGAAGAAGTAGAGATGAAGAGTTCACATAGACCTGTTTTTGTAGAATGTCTGCTAGTGTTCTGCTATTGAAGTTTGTTTCTAATTTGTCCAAGTGCTTTAATGACACAACATAATAATCTATGTAGCAACCAACCATATCATGAAATTATTTAGACACAATTCTTTTGAAAATCAAATTAAAAAGCCATTAATTTTATTTACTAATTCAGAATGTTAGGCAAGCTGAAAATTATTGCATCTCTGGGAAATTTAGTTACACTGTCCTATTCTATTAAGACGGATACATTTTCTAATTACAATGAACATTAATTCTCAGAATTAAACTATCATAAATTTTCAGGTCAACCTTCATGTTTAGAAAACTCCATCAGTCATGATTCACTGATTACTGGAATTGTAGTGTTTGAGGAAATCTGCATAACTTCAAATATATTGCTGTCTTTGTGGCAGAGCCTTGAACAAATCACAATTATCAAATTGATCACGCTTCTGCTTTTAAGCTATATATAATGATACCATGAAGCAAAATCATTGCTCATCTAAGTTACAATTGTAGCATAAGTCTGAATCTGCAGTTAGTCTTCAAACTGACACCATAGTGTAATAAACAGTGCAATCCCCTTGGGGTGGGGGTGGGGGGGGGGCAGTGGGGGGAAAGAATTATTAGTCACCCTCACTTTGCAGTCAGTTCGAACCATGACATTCGAATTGCTCAGATGGCTACCAATCAAATACAATGTCCAGAAGGTGCTCTGAACCTGTGGGGGAAGAGTGAAGGAGGAGAGGACAGAAATTAGAAATTGACGACCAGATTATAAAATCCTGTCTAAGGTTATTGTCAACCGTCGTGCCTGCTGTGGGATCTATGATTCAACCTGACCAAATATGTGCTATACTGTGTCCCTTGCGTTCCTCAGGGATATAATCACCTATATACAGGAGAGGGGGATGAACATCTGCCTCATCACCCTGGACCAGTAGAAGATCTTTACAGAATATCACATACCTTCTTGTTGGATGTGTTCTCCAAAATGGGCTTTAGGGAGGGAATCCACAATTGGATCTGACTGTTCTTCACAAACACCCTCAATCAATGGGTGGGAATCAGAAAGCTTCTCAATTAGATATGGAGTCAGCCAGGGCCGCCCATTCTCTGCTACCTTGTATATATGTTGTCTAGAGCCTTTTGCTGAGTCCATCAGGAAGGATGTGAGCTGGGGGATGGGGGTGACTATTCCAAGCAACAGAGGCCTGTAGGTTAAAGCCTTCCTGTAGATATATGACATCACTGTTTTCTGCTCAAATCTGCTGTCAGTGTGCAGACTTATAAGCATCTGCAACCAGTTCAAACTGGCCTATGGAGCCAAGGTAAATCAAGGCAAGAGCAAGGCTATGTCCTTTGGGAACTGATAAGATCGGGACATTTAAGGCACTTTTATGAATATGCAAGGAGTGGAGGGATATGGACCAAGGGCAGGTAGAAGGGATTAGTTCAATTTGGCATTATGTTCGGCACGACATGATGGGCTGAAGGGCCTGTTTCTGTGCTGTACCATTCTATGTTCTATGCCCAGAGCTGGTCAATCTTTTATCCCCTTCACCATCAACACCCTCTAGAGCTGGGAGTATGGTTTGGAGAGTGGTATGGTTTGCCAAGATGAGGGAAAAACTGGTCAGTGGGGGCAGTGCTCCCTCCCCACTGCAGGTAAAAACGTAGTCATCAGGTGTGAGGTACTCTCAGTGTTGTTTTATGTGGTGCAGATGTGGTCTAATCGCTGAACCATCATCCTCTTCATCTGGAAGTCAAAGATGAACCATGTGCACATGGACATCATGTACAAAGCTCTGGATAAGGAGGGGAAGAAGGATGAACCCAACACCGCCCTCATCCTGATGAACACATTTATACGTGACTGCATTAAGCTGTGTATAGACCCTTGGTACACAAACATCAAGTGAGCTTCTACCAGTGTCTGGTGTTACGAGGATGGGACAGGCCTCGTTACCATGGAATGCTCCAAGTAGTTGGACTGTTCCATTCAATCTGTCTCTCATGGAAAAATGTATAAAGGAGAAAAATGTTGATCACGTGTCCATCAGGTAATGGTCAGCCTTCCATGCATTGACTCTGTCTACGTTACCACAGAAAGGCTGCCAACATCATTAAAGATCCCGTCCACCCTGGTCATAATCTCTTCAAACTTCTTCCATAAGGCAGAAGTTATAAAAACTTACATTATGCACCAACAGGTTTAAGAACAGCTGCTTCCCCATTGTTATTAGACTGCTGAATGGACCTCTCAAATTTCAAATCTAATGTTGATCTTGTTTTTTGTACACTTTCTTTGAAGATGTAACTTTGTATTCCTGGCTCGTTCAATTTTTGTGTCTTTGTATGTTATGATCTGCTCCACTGCCTGCAAAACAAAATTTTTCACTGTACTTAGGTACATGTGACAATAACAAATCAAATCAAATCAAAACATGTAAGATCCTTGAGACCCTGTGGGAAAAAGAGAGTAGATCCTGTCAAGTGATTCCCTTAGCAGCCCATCAAAGTCATTTGGCAGAATGCCTCATCGCCAGAACATTCCAACAAACACCAAGACATCATTTGGCTGGTGGTTAGAAGGATGGTGACCCGTCAGATACTGCATGCATGCCTGACCTCTGTGTGCCACCGCACACTGCCCTCGAAGTGGTTGTGGTGAGGGTGGAGGTGGAGACTGTCACACATTTCTTGTGGAATGTGCCTTTGCAAAGAAGGTGTGGGGAGAGTGGATTTTATTACAGTTCATCCCAAGCAGCTCTTGTTTAAAAAAAAAGGGATGAAAGGTTATTAGGGTAGGTTGGATTATGGTGAACACACAACTCAGTCATGATGTTATTAAATGGAGAAGCAGGTTTACAGAGCTGAGTGGCCTACTCCCACTCCTAGCTTATATGTACATATGATGTTTAGAAATAGATTTAATTTCTATTGGCTTTCAAGTAATTGCTTTGAGGGATTGTCTCTAATTTAATATTTTTTATATAGACTTCAGAATTCTTTATTTTGCTCCACTCTGCTGTCCAAATGAATACTTCAAGAATATTACTTAGAGCATATAGCAGAAGCCCAGACCATTTAACCTAACTGGTCCAGACCACTCTATGGTCCACATGAACCTTCTGCCACTTACTTCATCAACTCCCATCAGCATATCTTTCTATTCCTTTCTTCCTCACAATCTTACCTTGTTGTCCTTTGAATGCTACTCACCTCCACCATTCAATGGTTTGCTGGTTCCACATTCGAACTATGCACTAGATAAAGAAGGAATTATCTTATTTTTTAACTCTATTTATTTGAAGTTCCCACACAGTCAGGGATTGAATACCAATTAGTATATGATGTCTAGCAAAAAGATTGTGTGTATTTGCACTTCTGGTCTCTTCCTTCCCATCTGGATAGCCATGGCATTACGTCTTGGGCCTAATCTCTGACATTGCTTTTAGAAACCTCTCTATTTCCTTGATTGTTAAATAAATGGTTAATATATTCAATAAATAGCAAGGAACCCAACACAGAATCCTGTGGAACATCAATGAAAACCACTTGTTATTCATTGACCTTTAACCTCCTTCCTGTCATTAAGTCAATTTTGGATTCATCTTACCACATTCCCCTGTGGAATGCGATTTAGTTTTTCTGACCAGCCTGTTATGTGGGACTTTGTAAGATGCTTCTCTAAAATCCACTGAGGCAGCATTCACTGCACAATTCTCAATCCTCTTTGTTACTTCCTCAAAAAATTAAATTAGGTTAGTAAGTCAAAGCACTTCCTGACAAAACCATGCTGACAACCATCCATGTCCTGCTCAGTAGCAGTTAATTCTATCTCTCACAGTATTAATTCTAGAAATTTGCTTAAAACTCAGGTCAGACTGACTGACCTATAATTATTTGGTGAGAAAGTGAGGTCTGCAGATGCTGGAGATCTGAGCTGAAAATGTGTTGCTGGAAGAGCGCAGCAGGTCAGGCAGCATCCAGGGAACAGGAGAATCGATGTTTCAATGTTCAGGAAGAAGGGCTTATGCCCGAAACGTCGATTCTCCTGTTCCCTGGATGCTGCCTGACCTGCTGCGCTTTTCCAGCAACACATTTTCAGCTATAATTATTTGGTCTATTCTTTATCTTTTCTGAGTAATTGTACAACATTCATAGACCTCTAATTATCCTGTACCTAGTTGTATCTGGGAAGGAATGGAACAGGATCCTCAGAGTATCTGCTATTTCCTCCCTGACTTCCTTTTGCAACCTAGGAAATAATTCATCTGGCCCTGGTGATTTATCCATCTTTATGAAGGTCAGTGCCTCCAGTAATAATAGCAAAGTACTTCGGATGCTGGATACCTGAAATAAAAAATAGGAAGTGCTCCAGAAATTCATTCCTGACTATCCTTCTCCTTTGTGAAGACAGAGTCAAAGTATTATTTTAAACTCCCGTCTATATTTTCAGTATTCACATACAAGTTACCACGTACATCTCTGAATGATTTTTAGTCAGCCTCCTGTTCTTAATATACTGATAAAACATCTTTATAATTCTCCAAATTTTATTTGCCCATTTTTATTTCTTTTTTTCTAATTTCCTTTTTCACGTCACCCTTCTACTTTCCAAACATGTCTAGGCTTCCTAATGTTCTTTTTTCAGATTTCCATCATTTTATTTTTCTACTTTGTCTTACGTTGTGTAAGCAACTAGCATGTTCAACCAGCAGAATGGCCCCTTTCCGTGCTGTAACTTTTCTATGGCCTAATGAATGCTTCTTGATAACTAGGGGGCTCTAGATATGGCAGTATAAAGCTTTTTTGTGAGACCATGTCAACACTGTACCCATAGAATTTCCCTTTTGAATGCCTTGATCTGCCACTGTCATTCCTTTAGATAGGTGCGTCCAGCCCACGTTTTTCCAAATTATCTTTCAACTTTGAAAATTTTGCTTTCTCTCAAATTATAACTTTGACTTTCATTCTATCTTTTTCCTTTTCCATCCTAAGTCCAACTGGTTCATGATCACTATCTCCAAACTCACCCACTATCCCCCACTGTTACTTCATCTACCTACACAGCTTATTTTCTTGTGGTTAAATCCAGAATTGAACCCTCGTTCCTTGGTTTGTTATAAATATTTCTAATCAACCTGTTCTGACATGTTATGCACCTGTGGAACCAGTGGGACTTGAACCTCAACCTCCCAGCCCAGAGGTCAGTGCTTTTCCACTGCATCACAAGAACTATTCTTGGGATTATTGTAAACTTGTATGGAAAATAAAGAACATGAAAGCATAGGAAGGGTTAAAGCATGAAGACCACTGGCAATCTGTGGTCTGTGGAAGGCAGGATGGGATAACCATAGTGGAACATTCTTACACCAATTAGCAGAGTAAGGTTAAGGCTGAAAGGTCACTATGGCGAGATGAGATAACAGTTAGTAGAGGTAGTTTTCCTGTTAAGTGTTATAATGACAGAATTGGAACCATAAATATTTGGGACATGACATTAAAATATCTGATTAATAGTTAGTAGAGTCAGCTTGAGACAGGAGACTATTGTAATAAATGGAATAGTTCAATATCTATCATGACAGGTTAGTCTGGAATGGAAGATCATTGTAACAGAGGTGATAACAAATATCTAATCATGACATTAGGAAAATATTAAGTAGGGTCTGGAATGCAAAGAGTTAGCAATAAATATCTAACCGTGACATTAGAATAACATTAAGTAGAATGTACAACTAAAGAGATAATGGGAACTAACATCACTGGTTTATTGTGTAGCGAGAGTGAGGTACTTTGATTAATATAGTTGGACATCCTGGTAAGCTAACAGAAACATGATAAAAAAGGATATAAAAATCTACAGACCCTGAGGTTCATGGGCATTTGAGAATCTGCTTTCTCAGTGTCATGGTTTTTGTTTGCAAATAAAAGACTTACTTCTTGAAGAACTCTCTGCGTCTCCTGGTGATTCTCTACATTTTCTCCACGACACTTGCTAAACCAGTTCTGTGTAATGTTGGGCCCTTTGTGACTTTCACACTTTTTATATACCAGTTGATATTTGGGTAGTTAAAGACCCCAGCTATTATTGCCCAATTGTTTTCACATTCAGAAATGTGAAAACATATATAATCCTCTCTTTCCCTGCATTTAAACCTCTATAGTGAATGTCTCACAGTGTGACTGCCCCTTTTCTGTTTCTGAGCTTAACCCACATGGTCTCATTTGATACATAATTTAGTATATCATTGCTCCTTACAGCTGCAATTGATCCTTTAAGCAATAATAGACAATAGACAATAGACAATAGGTGCAGGAGTAGGCCATTCAGCCCTTCGAGCCTGCACCGCCATTCAATATAATCATGGCTGATCATTCCTAATTAGTATCCTGTTCCTGCCTTATCTCCATAACCCTTGACTCCACTATCTTTGAGAGCTCTATCCAACTCCTTCTTAAATGAATCCAGAGAGTGGGCCTCCACTGCCCTCTGGGGCAGAGCATTCCACACAGCCACCACTCTCTGGGTAAAGAAGTTTCTCCTCATCTCTGTCCTAAATGGTCTTTTTAAGCTGTGTCCTCTGGTTCGGCACTCACCCATCAGCGGAAACATGTTTCCTGCCTCCAGAATGTCCAATCCTTTAATAATCTTATAAGTCTCAATCAGATCCCCTCTCA